>NC_090265.1:495555274-495855274 GCF_040414725.1 Anabrus simplex
TAGTAGCAGTAGTAGTAGTAGTAGACTTGTTTTACGTCGCACCGACACAGACAGGTCTTATGGCGACAATAGAATAGGGCAGGGCTAGGACTGGGAAGGAAGTGACCGTGGCCTTAATTTGTTTGGTGTGAAAATGGGAAAGCACGAAAAACCATTTTCAGAAATTCCGACAGTGGGGTTCGAACTCTCAGTCTACCTAATACGTGCCCTAAACCAAGAACCATCTCGCTCGGTATATTATCATTATTACCTGCTGATATTACCTGTAAATATCGAAACTCTGATTAAGTCCTCCGATGAGTTTGACGCCAGGAAGAGCATCCGATCGTAAAAAATTGCTACGAAGCTTCATCTCACATCTTCATCATCATTTCATCCTCATCACGACGCGCAGGTCGCCTACGGGCATCAAATCAAAAGACCTGATCCTGGCACCCCGATACTAAAAGCCATACACGCCATATCATTTCATTAAGTCCTCTGATGAGTTTGTCGTCGGGAAGGGCATCCCGTCGTAAAATTTCCTACGAAGCTTCATCTCACTTCATACTTGACCCTACGGGGTGAGCTGGCCATATGGTTAGGGGCGCGCAGCTGTGAGTTTGCAACATCCGGAAGATAGTGGGTTCGAATCCCACTGTCGGCAGCCCTGAAAATTGTTTTCCGTGGTTTCCCATTTTCACACCAGGCAAATGCTGGAGTTGCATATTAACTAAGGCGACGGACGCTTCCTTGCCGCTCTTAGCCCTTTCCTACCTCGTCGCCGTAAGACCTATCTGTGTCAGTGCGACGTAAAGCAAAACTGTAAAGGAACATACCCGGCTCCGCAAAGAAACGGGCCAGTGGTTGGACAAATAGTAGTTATTTAAGCTTACATTTCGCATTCATTTATATTATTCTTATAGGTCTATTATGTGGAGTTCAATTTGTTGTATTTGTGTTACTATATTATTAAAAATTTAAGTTCCTATTTAGCAGTTGCCTTGGTTTTTCTCTAAATATGTACGGAGCAAGTGGCCACGTGGCTTGGTTCCACGCAGCTTGTACTCGGGAAATAGTGGGTTCGAACCCCACGTCGGAAGCCTTGAAGATGATTTTCCGTGGTTTCACATTTTCACACCAGACAAATGCTGGGGCTGTACCTTAATTAAAGCCACGGCCGTTTCCTTCCCACTCCTAGGTCTTCCCTATCCCATCGGCGCCATAAAACCTATCTGTGTCGGTGCGACCTAAAGCAAAATTGTATTGTTTCTTTGAATATTTACTTAAGCTTGTATTTTGCATTCATTTGCCTCTTATATTATTTAGGGTAATATTCTGTTGTATTTTTAATTATTGTAATTACCGTATTGTTAAACATATTATAATTCCTGTTCAGCACTTGCCTCAGTTTTTCTCTAAATAGTTGTTTATGCGTGCCTTTTACATTCATTTTACAGTACAGTTCTCTGTTAATAAGTAGGATTCCTTTTTTTTTTTTTTTTGGGCAGTTTAGTTCTTTTTTTAAATGACGACTTAATATATTTGTCTGTGGATGACGGTTGTACAATGGAGACGGACAAAATAGTACGTAATATGAAATTACGAAGCTTAACTTACTCTACTTGCATCTACCTTGCAGACTTTACAGACAGGAAATGATATTACCATGAAAATTGTGGCTGGTAAATAACTTAACAAGGATCTTTTACCAGTACGCGATTGGAGCTTGTTACGATTACAGGAGATACACTGTACTGAAATAACAGCGACTCGGCAATACTCGTGTGTACTCGGTTAACGAGGCCAGTGTGCGGACGAAGTCGTTACCAGTAACTGCCTCCCGTAACTAGTATTTTTACTAACTAGTATTATAATATCCAGTTACTGAAATAACAGCGGCTCGGCAATACTCGTGTGTACTCGGTTAACGAGGCCAGTGTGCGGACGAAGTCGTTACCAGTAACTGCCTCCCGTAACTAGTATTTTTACTAACTAGTATTATAATATCCAGTTACTGAAATAACAGCGGCTCGGCAATACTCGTGTGTACTCAGTTAACGAGGCCAGTGTGCGGACGAAGTCGTTACCAGTAACTGCCTCCCGTAACTAGTATTTTTACTAACTAGTGTTATAATATCCAGTTACTGAAATAACAGCGGCTCGCCAATACTCGTGTGTACTCGGTTAACGAGGGCACCGCGCGGTCCTGCACGCTACCAGTAGCCGCCTCAAGTAATCAGTACTGACTCGTAGACGTGTTTTTAAGAGTTACGGGAATTATGAAATGGGCAGAGCCGTGCGGCCGTACTCAGTACCAGTTTCCATCACAGTAATCAGAATTTATGCAAATTATTTCAGCTTGTAATTAACAATATTCTTAAATGATGGTGGATTAAATTTTTGTTGTGTTCCTTGTTCATGCTTCTGGCTTTCCTATAAAGTTACTTAAGCATGTATTTTTACATTCATTTACTGTATCTTTCTGTTATTTGGAGGTAATTTTTCGTCATTCTTAAACTGATCGACTTCATGTATGTAGCAATTACATTTTATTTTTATTTTATTTTTTTGCTAGGGGCTTTACGTCGCACCGACACAGATAGGTCTTATGGCGACGATAGCAATTACATAGAAGGGAATTATGACTTAGCTTACGCTCCTTACGTCAACCTTGCAGTTGGTGCACGTACTATATCTCCCTAATGCTTCCTGCTTTGAAGGACATTTGGCCTACTAAGCGACCGCTCCTCACCCCGCATGTCTGCATATTATGAGGTGACGCGTGGTCAGCGTAACGAATCCTCCCGGTCGTTATTCTCGGCATTTTTGACCAAGGCCGTCATCACCGTCAGATAGCTTCTCAAGTGTATAAACACGTGGACCTCTCGAAGCAGCTCTCAGATGCAGTTGAAAATCGCTACTGGCACCGTATTTCCTTTGTGCAGCGAATATTAGGTACCCCTCTTGTACTATAGGTTATAATAATAATAACAACAATACTTTTATTGACTTTACGTCCCACTAACTACTTTTACGGTTTTCAGAGAAGACGAGGTGTCGGAATTTAGTCCCGCAGGAGTTCTTTTACGTGCTAGTAAATCTACCGACACGAGGCTGACGTATTCAAATACCACCGGACTGAGCCAGGATCGAACCAGAGCCTCAAACGTCTCAGCCACTCATTTCGGCACTAGAGGTTATTTTTAACCGTTAACGTTAACGAGTATTTTTGTGTAACCGCTCCAGTTATAACCGTTAATAAAAAATAACTGCTAAGCCCATCCCTAGTACTGTTTGCTGTTGTTATGAGTTTCCTACTTATTTGCCTGTCGCGGGCTCAGGGCTCGGCTGCTTTGCTCCTACTGTGACGTAATTTCGTTAACCAATAGCCACTGCCTGCTCGATCTGCATCCGATGGCTGCTTATACTTGTCTTGTCTTGTCTTGATCGTATAATTTAATGGGCTTCGCGGCTGCTTATACTGCCTGCTCATTACAACATTTTAACATGGCACTAAATGAAACACTCCGTTTACAAATACCCACAGCAGGTGGCAGCACCAACCGGCTCCAGACCTGTCGGAATGAAATAGCGGGAAATAGGATAGACTGTACTTGTTTTCAGTGAAAATGGTGTACTGCTGCGTGCCTTTCTGCAAATCACAGAAAGGTAAACCAGAATGCCGTGATATTTCATTCCATGATATATCTTCAAGTACACACTTGCGTCGAAAGTGGTTAAGTATTATATCCAGGGAAGGAAACACCAAGGGAAGTAAATGGAATCCTTCTGATTATTCCGTGGTTTGCAGTCTACATTTCGTAAATGACGATTTCAAAGTGACCAGCAAAACGCGAAAATTAAAAACAGGATCTGTACCCAGCCCTTTCCCTGATTATCCAGCTTAAAAACAAACGCTAATTTCAGCGATGATTAAGAGAAGGGATTCAAGCACAGAGACGTCTAACAAGAGCTCTTCAAACACCATTGCAGAAAATGGTAAGCGTAAGGTTTGAAGTATTACATATTAAGTAATATAATATCTGGGGACACCGTACTGTTAATGTGAAGGTACAAAACAGAATAATATGCTGTCATAGATTCCATTGTCCGCCTCTGTGGTGTAGTGGTTAGTGTGATTAGCTGCTAACGCCGGAGGCCCGGGTTCGATTCCCGAGTCTGGTACGAAATTTGAAAAGTGGTGCGAGGGCTGGAACGGGGTCCACTCAGCCTCGGGAGGTCAACTGAGTAGAGGTGGGTTCGATTCCCACCTCAGCCATCCTGGAAGTGGTTTTCCGTGGTTTCCCACTTCTCCTCCAGGCAAATGCCGTGAGCTTCCTTCATCCTTCCTTGTCTATCCCTTCCAAGGCCCCTGTTCAGCATAGCAGGTGAGGCCGCCTGGGCGAGGTACTGGTCATCCTCCCCAGGGGCATCCCCCCGACCCAGAGTCTGAAGCTCCAGGACACTGCCCTTGAGGCGGTAGAGGTGGGATCCTTCGCTGAGTCCGAGGGAAAAGCCAACCTTGGAGGGTAAGCAGATTAAGATTCCATTACGAGTCTTTTGCCAGCAGTATAAAATCGTGTCAATATACTGCTCTTTTTATTACTATTATTATTTACGGAAGTAGGGCCTATTTAGTTAATTGGTTAATTCCAGTGGCTCGGGGGCTGGGGTGTGTGTGACATCTTCTGCATTAGAAATCATCCTAGGTAGGGCTTTCATCTTCACAGATATGCAAGTCGCCTAATAGTTCGTCTATTATTATTATTCCCTGAGTATGTACTTGATTTACTGGAAGATTTTCGTGAGCCCCCTGAGTCAGTGTGTGTCACTTCGGAAACTGCTTACCAGGGATTAGTGTGTGGTTATTTAGTGCGTGTAATCGAAGAAAAAACAGAATGCAGCACGTGCTTGAATAACGTTTCTACCTCATTTAATTCATCCCCATTGATAGCTGCGCTAGCCCTAGCAACGATTTATTGGCCTAATTATGAGGCTTCAGAAATTTGTTGAGGCGGCTCTATCGTACTGCAAGAAATCTGCAAGTCTGCTCCAGATTATAAAAAAAACATGTTCTACCTTCTTTGTGCCAATGTAAGTTTTTAGAGTGTTTTAGTAACAATAAGCACCAAGAACTTGTGTCAGACACTGTGGTTGGCCAAAGTCGTGAAACCTCTACTTAGTAACGTAGGGAAGTACCATACAGACAAAGTTTCCAGGTTTCCTTGTTCGTCGAAACCTCTTTCTCGAAAAGTGCTGAAGCTATAACTCTCTAGAGCACCACTTTAAACGTAAAATTATTTAATATTTCTCTTACTTTCAGATTTTAAATTTTGCTGGTATGCTTATCTAGTCGTATTCACGCGGTAAATGGGTACGTTTGGTGCTGCCATCTAGCGGCAGATTGTTTGTAAGGCGTGTTACCCGTTTGAGTATGGAATGAGCAGGCAGTTTAAGCAGCCATCGGATGCAGATCGAGCAGGCAGTGCCAATAGCTCGCGCTGTTTAAGCACGGCCGACTGGAGCTAGCTATAGCGACGCATCAAGTCGGCCGTGTTTAAGATAGAGGCGGCAAACTATCGATAGTAATCGCCATCGATATTTTCCAATACTTTGAGCTCTACTATCGATAGTTTTCAAAAAGTGGAACGAATTTTATCATTATGCCTGAAAATACAGTAGAACGGTTATTGAACACCATCCACAAAAAATCAGTAGAAAGCACAACTATTTCGTGCTGTGTAATTTCTGAAAATCATATCGGAATCACGCATAAATCTCTTCAGTGGCACGTCCGAGATAATCTCGGGCTGCACGTAATTGCCCATAACGTGACCGCCCGAGAAATTCTCGTACTGCTGCAGTGTTCATTTTGCGATCGCCCGACATAGTCTCGGGTATTGTAATATCTTCGGGAAAATGTTTTACAGCATTCTCAATAAATGGCAGG
Source organism: Anabrus simplex (assembly GCF_040414725.1). Classification (NCBI taxonomy): domain Eukaryota; kingdom Metazoa; phylum Arthropoda; class Insecta; order Orthoptera; family Tettigoniidae; genus Anabrus; species Anabrus simplex. The sequence goes on from NC_090265.1 coordinate 495,561,207, forward strand.
AGAGTTTTCAGTTGCTTTCGTGTAGTCTTTGACCTAAAATATGCCTTATCTTCTCTCGCCTACATACAATCTTTGACAACTTATAAATCTCATTTTTTGTTCCGTATTGGCATCAACTCAACTAAGGTTAGGCACTGAAGTCGTAGGTACACAGAGATTCTTAAATGCACACCTATGAATTGGAACAAACTCCTCACCAGTTAACTGCAAACAGCTGTACAATTTCTGTTAGCGCGAAAAATAAGCCAGATAGGGAGGGCGGGGGGAGACTGTCGTTGACTATCGATAATAGACAACTAACTATCGATGTCAGGCGATATTGGTCGCTATCGATAATTATCGATAGCACTATCGATAGTTTTCCGCCCCTAGTTTAAGAACCTTGTGTCGGCATATCTTAATCATTCGACAGATGAGAAGCTTTCGTCACTTAAAGTGATATTTATGGGTAAGAGAATTAGGCTTTATTTTTGTTATAATATAGTCCATTATACGGTATTAAATAAACAATTTATATGTCGTAATATTATGTATTCATAGTCGTTTATCTTTCGTTTTAGTTTGTGTTAGCCCGGCTAACACGGCAAACATAGACCCGCCGGCATCTTCATTCGTCTTGCACTTGTCCACAATGAGGTAATGATTAAAATAAAGCTTAAGCATTATTGCCACTGAAGTTTTCAACAACATAAGGTCCTACCTGGCATTAATAATGGGTAAGAGTTCATAATACAGAGAATCCGGCAGCGGTAGGCTGAATTAATGAGGATGAAGACACAGAGCTTTAGGCTTTTCTTTTGAGCAATTTCTGCAGTCAGAGGTGCACCATTATAACTCAGTTGGTACTGCACAAGGCGTGGACGTTCATGTTCTATGAACAAACGTGTTATTGATCTTGTTGAGAAAGGACGTTTTATTATGTACAGTGGTTGCAGTAAAATGAAAATGTTAAAGGTCCACCTTTTTCAATACCATGAATGTTTATTGATTCATATTGTTTCAATATGTACAGTGGTGTCAGAAATCTAGTCCACGACAAAATATGTTTTGGCTTTCATAAGAAATAACACTCAATGGTTGTGGTTTCGTACGTGCTTTCGAAAATTCGTAAATATGCCCTGATGGGGTCTCAGTGATAGCCTTAATAACAAACCAATACAGAAAATGCTGCCTACTATTGCATTATTATAAAATTATTACAGATGGCATAATCGCCTTATTTTCCCAATGTTTTTATTTGTGCTTATTATTTGAAGGGCCCTAACATATAGGTCACGGCTCCCAATGTTTTTGAAATCCATTGTTTTACCCCTGTATACTTCAATTGTAGACACGATTAAAATGTTACTGAAGCAATATCGTCTAAGTCCTTACCAGTGGCGTCGATTCAGGAGACGCTTGTACGCTGAACATCCCCGTTGTTTTAGCGTATTTAATTGTTTTATAGTAGCTGCCATGTAAGTTTATACACTACACTAAGGGTACAACCTTACTCTTTTTTTCCCTGTTAATACTGAAGGTAGTGATTTATACACTGACTGACAGAGCAAATGCAACACCAAGAAGGAGTGGTTCGAAAGGGATGAAAGTTGGGGAAAAAACAGAGACGGCACGGACGAATAATAGATGTTTATTTCAAACCGATATGCAGGTCACACAATGCGCACGGCATCGACTCAGTAGGATGTAGGACCACCGCGAGCGGCGATGCACGCAGAAACACATCGAGGTACAGAGTCAATAAGAGTGCGGATGGTGTCCTGGGGGATGGTTCTCCATTCTCTGTCAACCATTTGCCACAGTTGGTCGTCCGTACGAGGCTGGGGCAGAGTTTGCAAACGGCGTCCAATGAGATCCCACACGTGTTCGATTGGTGAGAGATCCGGAGAGTACGCTGGCCACGGAAGCATCTGTACACCTCGTAGAGCCTGTTGGGAGATGCGAGCAGTGTGTGGGCGGGCATTATCCTGCTGAAACAGAGCATTGGGCAGCCCCTGAAGGTACGGGAGTGCCACCGGCCGCAGCACATGCTGCACGTAGCGGTGGGCATTTAACGTGCCTTGAATACGCACTAGAGGTGACGAGGAATCATACGCAATAGCGCCCCAAACCATGATGCCGCGTTGTCTAGCGGTAGGGCGCTCCACAGTTACTGCCGGATTTGACCTTTCTCCACGCCGACGCCACACTCGTCTGCGGTGACTATCACTGACAGAACAGAAGCGTGACTCATCGGAGAACACGACGTTCCGCCATTCCCTCATTCAAGTCGCTCTAGCCCGGCACCATGCCAGGCGTGCACGTCTATGCTGTGAAGTCAATGGTAGTCTTCTGAGCAGACGCCGGGAGTGCAGGCCTACTTCAACCAATCGACGGGAAATTGTTCTGGTCGATATTGGAACAGCCAGGGTGTCTTGCACATGCTGAAGAATGGCGGTTGACGTGGCGTGCGGGGCTGCCACCGCTTGGCGGCGGATGCGCCGATCCTCGCGTGCTGATGTCACTCGGGCTGCGCCTGGACCCCTCGCACGTGCCACATGTCCCTGCGCCAACCATCTTCGCCACAGGCGCTGCACCGTGGACACATCCCTATGGGTATCAGCTGCGATTTGACGAAGCGACCAACCTGCCCTTCTCAGCCCGATCACCATACCCCTCGTAAAGTCGTCTGTCTGCTGGAAATGCGTCCGTTGACGGCGGCCTGGCATTCTTAGCTATACACGTGTCCTGTGGCACACGACAACACGTTCTACAATGACTGTCGGCTGAGAAATCACGGTACGAAGTGGGCCATTCGCCAACGCCGTGTCCCATTTATCGTTCGCTACGTGCGCAGCACAGCGGCGCATTTCACATCATGAGCATACCTCAGTGACGTCAGTCTACCCTGCAATTGGCACAAAGTTCTGACCACTCCTTCTTGGTGTTGCATTTGCTCTGTCAGTCAGTGTAGTTATTTTCTAATTTTTGGGTTCGATTCAGTGTCGCTAACCATACAGTTTGGGGCCCCTACTTGACGATATGAAGTCTTACAGTTACTGTTAATCCTGCGGTTAGGCACTATGTAGTCATGATTTTTTTCGTGACTTGAGAGGTTATACGTAGGCCTACCGATACGTACTGCCACAGCCGTATTGTGAAAATCACAAATGTGATATTTGCGGGAGTAAGTAAAGCACATTTTCTTTTTCTGTGGGATTGTACATCTGTTTGGGTAAGATTAGGTAAGTACAATTGTGGCATGTTCGAATAATGTATTTAATAACGTAATTTGTGTTAGGCCTAAATGACAAACGCAGCGTTTTATTAATACGGTCTGATTTCGTCCATTTCGTATGTATAGAATTCAACTAGGATGTATAAGAAGCAAGAAAAATATGCAAGAACTCCTCCGAAAAGGAGAGCAACGATACCACCTTTATAAGGATCAGTTCAGTTGAAATGGAAGGACATTTCGTTATCAAGCTAACCTAACCTTGTAACGACTTTGTGTATTCCTATTGACTTACGGCGTATGTACATGCAATATACAGTATTTGCTTGCCTGTATTATTACAGGGTGGTTTCATTTCAGTCCTACAAGTAATAGCAAATTTCAAGAAGGGACACAAGGCTAACACCAGAGAAATACAGTTATATCAATGCGTACGTCAAAATAAAGGCAAGAAATATATAACATTATATTTCTTTATTGCCTGCTGCCATTTCCTGATGAATACAGTACTTTTGTATCCATTCTTGGCACAGGCCAGAGTAAAGTGTAGCTTTCACCGAAGTCCCAGTCTCATCCATGGCTGTGACAATATGGAAGTTGCTGGGGTATGGGTGGTGCTGAGTAATGACATTTGGGGCACAACTAATGTCTGAGTGTTATGAAAGGTGTTGCTCATAGGGTCAGTCGTGCTGCAATAGCACTTTCTGACCCAGTGAGGAAAGCAATGGCAAACTACCTGACTCCTGATCTTGCCTAGTACCGGTACGCCTCATTTTGATGCTGCCATTGGTTTTTGCGGTTTCCTTATAACCGCATAACTTTTGGTGGTGCTATTTGAGGATCCAACCAGCCTCTGGGCTGATGACCTAACAGACAGACATATTTCTTTAATTTCTCACTGAGCTCGAAAATCGACTTAATTATGAATATCTTAATTGATTATTTACCTCTATTACTGATACATATTGAGGTTAGTTTGTTGATGATGCCTCGTGATTTCAATATGTAACTAGTCAAGTTGGCAGCGATAGGGCGAGGATATTTGCTTTTTAGTGTATAGCCTTACGTACCGAGTACTTATATTTCATAACAATGAGTGACATACCTGAAACATTAGACTTATTAAACATCTTACGGTCGAACCCTCTATCAAATTACACTTTAGAAGAACGATGTGAGTTGAAGGTGAAACGGCTTGCTCCAAAATTAAATATTATGAAGCTTAACATAATGCAAACACGCCAGTTTCAATCTTTATGGTATGAGAGGTCCCCGTGGCTTACGGACAGTTGTGAAACAAACAAAATGTACTGCTACGTTTGCAAGACACTACAGTCTAGGCTATACATAATTTTATTCACGCTGGATGAAATGGTAGTTTAGAGGAAGGCGCCAAAATGTAATTTTTAAACACCTATGTTATTGGTCCTATCGAAAACTACTACGCAACAAAAGTTATAGATAAGGATACAATTTCCGATCATGTAACTTATGGCTTACGGTTTTTCTTACAAGTTGCTTTACGTTGCACCGACACACATAGGTCTTATGGCGACGATGAGATAGGAAAGGGCTAGCAGTGGGCAGGAAGTGGCCGTGGCCTCAATTAAGATACAGCCCTTCCGCATTTGCCTGGTGTGAAAATGGGAAACCACGGAAAACCATCTTCAGGGCTGCCAACAGTGGGGTCCGAACCCACTATCTCTTGAATACAAGCTCACAGCTGTACGCCCTTAACCGCACGGCCAACTCATTCGGTTTATACCGTTTTTTACAATGTGCTTTACGTCGCACCGACACAGATAGGTCTTATGGCGACGATGTGATATGAAAGGGCTAGGAGTGGGAAGAAGTGGTTGTGGCCTTAATTAAGGTACAGCCTAAGTATTTGCCTGGTATGAAAATGGAAAGCCATCTTCAGGGCTGCCGACAGTGGGCTTCGAACCCACGATCTCCCGAGTGCAAGCTCACAGCCACGCTACTCCATTTCGCTCGGTAAACACTGAACAGCTTGAACCCGAATTTGGAAATCTGGTAAACTTCCGTCTTTGATTTTTGTCAGTCAGTATCTTCATGTCCTCATTAGTGTGCATTCCAGGACGATGCCCCTATGAATTCGGGTCATCAGCGCTTCCCTTGCCTTTGAACTACATTCTTATTGTCGATCTATTGCAACTCCGTTGAATGGATCTTTGCCTGAGTCATGCTTGCCCGTGAAGGCTCCTTTCAGTGCCGGGCCGAGTGGCACAGACTGTTAAGGCGCTGGTCTTCTGGTTCTAACTTGACAGGTTCGATCCTGGCTCATTTTGGTGGTATTTGAAGGTGCTTAAATCCTCGTGTCGGTAGATTTACTAGTACGTAAAAGAACTCCGCCGGGACTAAATTCCAAAAACCGTAAAGGTAGGTAGTGGGACGAAAACAAATAACATTGTTACTCCTTTCAGCATCGATTGTGTTCCCATGAGGGACTCGTTGTAGATAGGCCTACTGTCAGGGCCGCTTTGAGCTTCTACAGCTCCTATGAACTCTGCGAATAGATCTGCTTTTCCACTATGTATGGAGTAAGTGATGTGATGATTCATGGACTAGTGTATCTTCCCTATATACGAGATCTTAGATGCCTATTCCGTACGTCATACGTCCATCGATAGGTTCCTTGGAATTTTTGGCTGTTTTGGGTTCAGCATTTTGTAGCGATCTTCCTCCGCTTCTTTAATCAACCGACATTCCTCTTTCTGTTGATATACAGTATCTCTTTAGACATCTTCAAGGTTGTCTTGTACATCCTTCTTATCTTAGCGTAGGATTCCAAATCACTGTTGGTTGGATTCCTTGAAGTAACATGTTAGGCTTCTAGGGCGAATCTGTGGGGCCTGTGATAACTGATGTTGAACTAAAATATCGTTTTTTCTATTACTCGCTGGGACAGGAATCAAGGGTTTTTGCATCACCGCCTCAAGAGAGGCAGCAGCATCGTCTATTTAGTTCCAGAAACACCGATGACATCCGTTTCCTTTGATGGTGACAAGTTAACCTTCCTTGATATTTTGTGAACCATTGATTTCTGTGAATTTCTGGTGTACTGTAATCTCAAAGTTGTATGAATTGGTGTTTCCTCTGTACGTCTACAATAATGTATTGTCTTTGGAGAACCAAACTTGAGTTCATAAACACCAAATCTATAGAACTGGAGCCGGGCTGAGTGGTTCAAGCGGTTCAGGTGATGGCCTCCTGACCCCAACTTGGCGTGTTCGATCGTAGCTCAGTCCCGTGGTATTTAAAGGTGCTCAAATACGTCAGCCTCGTGTCGGTAGATTTACTGGCACGTGAAATAATTTATGTGGGACTAAATTCCGGCACCTCGGCGTCTCCGAAAACCGTAAAAGTAATTCGTGGAACGTAAAGCCAATAACATTATTATTATTATTATTATTATTATTATTATTTTATTTATTTTACGCCCAAATTGGAGTACTGAAATCAATCTATATACAGTCAAGTCTTATGAATATTGGTTACAAATTTGGTTGATGTTTCTTCTTTTGTTCCCAGAAATGTTTCATTTTCTCTGACCTGCCTGCCCGTTCTTCGTCAGTTATGTTGTACTGTTTGCGTGTATAGGTCTTCAGTTTAAGTCTCACGTCGTTATTTCTCAGGACCCTCTTCTCTTCTCTGTTTTCAATTTGTTGAATTGTCAAGCCTAATTCATTTAAATCTTCTTGGATTTCTTTGAACCAGTGATTTTTAGTTTTACTTTTCCAAAAGTAGTTGAATAAATGTTTGAGTATCCTAGTCTCTGGTAGTCGTAATATGTGACAGAAAAAAGCAACTCTTCCGCATTGTATCTATTATAGACTCAGTCTCCTGGTATACAATGTTCTAATGTTCTAAGGGGACGGAGATTGCAGGCCAAGGGCTCTATTCAGGATCAGAATTCAGGACAGGTGTCTGTGCAAAATCGGTACGAGTCACTCCAGGTAGAACAACAGAGGGAAGATGAGGGACAGGGAACTGTTGCTGAGATGCATGGAAGTAGGAGGAAGGGAAACGGTAGGAAAGGGAAAGGTAGAGTAGAGGATAGGAAAAGACAGGTGGAACAGGGTCATGGGAAGGAGAAAAGGGAGGAGGAAGTAGCTTCTGCAGCTATCAGGAAAGATAGGGCTGACCAGGAGGGGAGGGGATCAAATGAGGTGGGTAGGGTTGAGGCTCTGGTCATGGGGGATTCCATCGTTAGACACGTGGGGAAAGTGTGTGGAGGAAAGGGAACCAGGGTAGAATGTTATCCAGGAATTAGGTTGAGGCAGATGTTGAGGAAAGTAGAAGAGAGGGAGGAGGGGAAGGAGAAGGTGGTAGTGTTTCACGTTGGTACCAACAACGTAAGGCAAGCTGATATAAGTACCAACATAGTTGGAGATGTGTGGGATCTGGTAAATGCAGCACGGGTGAAGTTTAAGAAAGCGGAGATTGTTATTAGTGGAATACTGTGTAGGAGGGATACTGACTGGAGGGTGATTGGGGATTTAAATGAGACTATGGAGTGGGTATGTGGGAAACTGGGAGTGAAATTTCTAGATCCTAATGGGTGGGTAGGAGATAGGGATCTGCGCTCGGATGGCCTTCATTTAAACCGCAGTGGTACGTATAAGTTAGGAAATTTGTTTGGAAGGGTAATAGGGAGGTACATTCAGGGAAACGGGATGGCCTAGGGAGCGGTGATAAGGGAACAGGGAACTGGAAATCAAGTAGGGATGACATAAAATTGTTAGTGTTGAACTGTAGAAGTATTGTAAAGAAAGGAATAGAATTAAGTAATTTAATAGATATATATTTACCAGATATTGTAATAGGAGTTGAATCATGGCTGAGAAATGATATAATGGATGCAGAAATTTTCTCACGGCACTGGAGTGTGTATCGTAGAGATAGGATAGGAAAGGTGGGAGGGGGAGTTTTCATTCTGGTGAAAGAAGAATTTGTAAGCTACGAAAAAGTTAAAGATGAGACACATGAAATTCTAGGTGTAAGGCTCATTTCTAAAGATAATAGGCAACTTGATATATTTGGAGTGTACAGATCGGGAAAGGGTAGCACTGATGCGGATTCGGAATTATTTGATAGGATAGTCAGCTATGTGGGAAACGACATGGAAAGAAATGTGATTGTAGCAGGAGATCTGAATTTGCCAGATGTCAATTGGGAAGGAAATGCGAACGACAGGAAGCATGACCAACAAATGGCAAATAAGTTAATATGGGAAGGACAGCTGATTCAGAAAGTGATGGAACCAACCAGAGGGAAAAATATTTTGGATGTGGTGCTGATAAAACCAGATGAGCTCTATAGGGAAACTGAAGTAATAGATGGTATTAGTGATCATGAAGCTGTTTTTGTGGTAGTTAAAAATAAATGTGATAGAAAGGAAGGTCTTAAAAGTAGGACTGTTAGGCAGTACCATATGGCTGATAAAGCAGGTATGAGGCAGTTTCTAAAAAGTAACTATGATCGGTGGAAAACGGTAAATAAAAATGTAAACAGACTCTGGGATGGGTTTAAAGAAATTGTTGAGGAATGCGAAAACAGGTTTGTACCTTTAAGGGTGGTAAGGAATGGTAAAGACCCACCTTATTATAATAGAGAAATAAAGAGACTAAGAAGGAGGTGCAGACTGGAAAGAAATAGAGTTAGAAATGGCTGTGGAAGTATGGAGAAATTGAAGGAACTTACTAGAAAATTGAATCTAGCAAAGAAGGCAGCTAAGGATAACATGATGGCAAGCATAATTGGCAGTCATACTAATTTTAGTGAAAAATGGAAGGGTATGTATAGGTATTTTAAGGCAGAAACAGGTTCCAGGAAGGACATTCCAGGAATAATTAATGAACAAGGGGAGTGTGTATGTCAGGATCTTCAAAAGGCAGAAGTATTCAGTCAGCAGTATGTAAAGATTGTTGGTTACAAGGATAATGTTGAGATAGAGGAAGAGACTAAGGCCAAAGAAGTAATAAAATTTACATATGATAACAATGACATTTACAATAAGACACAAAAGTTGAAAACTAGAAAAGCGGCTGGAATTGATCAGATTTCTGGGGATATACTAAAGACAATGGGTTGGGATATAGTACCATATCTGAAGTACTTATTTGATTATTGTTTGGCCGAAGGAGCTATACCAGATGAATGGAGAGTTGCTCTAGTAGCCCCTGTGTATAAAGGAAAGGGTGATAGACATAAAGCTGAAAATTACAGGCCAGTAAGTTTGACATGCATTGTATGTAAGCTTTGGGAAGGCATTCTTTCTGATTATATTAGACATGTTTGTGAAATTAATAACTGGTTCGATAGAAGGCAATTCGGTTTTAGGAAAGGTTATTCCACTGAAGCTCAACTTGTAGGATTCCAGCAAGATATAGCAGATATCTTGGATTCTGGAGGTCAAATGGACTGTATCGCGATTGACATGTCTAAAGCATTTGATAGGGTGGATCATGGGAGACTACTGGCAAAAATGAGTGCAATTGGACTAGACAAAAGAGTGACTGAATGGGTTGCTATATTTCTAGAAAATAGATCTCAGAGAGTTAGAGTAGGTGAAGCTTTGTCTGACCCTGTAATAGTTGAGAGGGGAGTTCCTCAGGGCAGTGTTATCGGACCTTTATGTTTTCTTATATATATAAATGATATGAGTAAAGGAGTGGAATCGGATGTAAGGCTTTTTGCGGATGATGTTATTCTCTATAGAGTGATAAATAAGTTACAAGATTGTGAGCAACTGCAACGTGACCTCGAAAATATTGTGAGATGGACAGCAGACAATGGTATGTTGATAAACGGGGCTAAAAGTCAGGTTGTGAGTTTCACAAATAGGAAAAGTCCTCTCAGTTTTAATTACTGCGTTGATGGGGTGAAAGTTCCTTTCGGGGATCATTGTAAGTATCTAGGTGTTAATATAAGGAAAGATCTTCAATGGGGTAATCACATAAATGGGATTGTAAATAAAGGGTACCGATCTCTGCACATGGTTATGAGGGTGTTTAGGGGTTGTAGTAAGGATGTAAAGGAGAGTGCATATATGTCTCTGGTAAGACCCCAACTAGAGTATGGTTCCAGTGTATGGGACCCTCACCAGGATTACCTGATTCAAGAACTGGAAAAAATCCAAAGAAAAGCAGCTCGATTTGTTCTGGGTGATTTCCGACAAAAGAGTAGCGTTACAAAAATGTTGCAATGTTTGGGTTGGGAAGAATTGAGAGAAAGAAGACGAGCTGCTCGACTAAGTGGTATGTTCCGAGCTGTCAGCGGAGAGATGGCGTGGAATGACATTAGTAGACGAATAGGTTTGAATGGCGTCTATAAAAGTAGGAAAGATCACAATATGAAGATAAAGTTGGAATTCAAGAGGACAAACTGGGGCAAATATTCATTTATAGGAAGGGGAGTTAGGGATTGGAATAACTTACCAAGGGAGATGTTCAATAAATTTCCAATTTCTTTGAAATCATTTCGGAAAAGGCTAGGAAAGCAACAGATAGGGAATCTGCCACCTGGGCGACTGCCCTAAATGCAGATCAGTATTGATTGTTGTACAACTTCATTAGGTAGTAATCGCCATTGTCCATCTACTTGGTGTTTTTTGTTTAGAATTGTTCTAATGATTCGTCTATCTATTTTCTGTAATTTATTATTATTATTATTATTATTATTATTATTATTATTATTATTATTATTATTATTATTATTATTATCATAGTACTGGATCCATTGAGACTCATATAAGTCTCGAGATCTCTATTGTTTAATAGAGTAAGGCCTTCCTAGTCCAAGAATTAAACTACTTCTGTGCTTCTCCGGCAGTAAAAGTCTCCAGCTGCGATGGTTGTGTCATCCTTACTTATTACAGTACAGTTTTACAGAACCTACTTCTGTGATTTCCTGTGAGATGAATTCGGACTGAAAGTAGTCGCAAACTACCACGCATACTTGTGTATGCAACACCAATACGTTTCTGATTTCATATAAAGTACTGCATGAAGCATAATTACCTCTTAATAAGCAAGCAATACTCCTTTAGGTGTACCTAGGGGCCTCCTTTTCTGCAAGAACTTTGACTGAATAGAAATCTATTACTGAACACTCCACAATCAAATATGTTATTAATAGGATTACTGTGTCATATTCACACAGTGAGTGAGTTCTCTGGAGAGAGTTCTCAGAGGCCAGTTGCGATAGTTATTGTGATGAGAGCGATCTCGCAATTTGTAGGTTATTCATAAATGTCGCTGCTTTGCGGCTGAGAGAGTTTTTACTGTTCCCGAGACATCACGGGCTGTTGTATCTCATGTTTCCCTCACTGAAGTAGCACAGCTTCTTGCAGCTACGTACGCATCTCCCGCTCTAATTGAGTTTTCAGATTTAAAATCTCCATAGGGTGCTGTGTTGGGGTTGTTCACGAGAACTGATAGATGATGTGACTTTGCGACACTTACATTTGTTTATTAACCTTTAATCTGTTTAACATGGTTTTAGCAAATGATCGATCATAATAAACAATACAATTATCAATCCGAATAATTACAGAATAATAAAACCGATCGCTAGTTGCTGCATCAAACTTCCATCTCAAAGAAAGGGGGAACGCAACGGCCGGGCACGGACGAAATGGTGGGGAATCAAAGAAATCGAAAATGACGTCATTTCAGCCATAACTATTTCATCTATTACTGATGTGGAAACAACATGGGAATGTTTCATCTCCCAAGGAATGTTTCATCGCAGCCTCTCGTGAAAAGTTGGGCACTACAAAACCTGGACGACCTAAAACCGATCGTCAGACATGGCTGTGGGCAGAAGAGGTGAGGAACGTGCTGCAGATTAAAAAGTAGCTATATCAAAAGTTCCTTGCCTCATAGCCTTTTGGCTTTCATCTTTCCTTTCTAAACTCCCTCCATCAACTCTTGTTCTCTTCCGACCATGATGGTTAGGTTTGCGAGGCCTGGAGAGTCTTCCACGCCCTGTGTGGTCCTTTCCTTTCTTTCGCCGATACCTTCATAGTTCGAGAGAGTTCCATTACTATTCCCTCTGATTAGTGTTATGAGAGGATGGTTGCCTAGTAGCAGGGGCGTATTCTCCTTGAATGCAAGGCATTTACTGCATGCGTTATGATAACACAAAGAACTGTCTGATGTACGATTTTAGGTTGTTTTAAGTCAAATATTAACGATTTCATCTCTCAGAAGTTCAAAAGGTCCGCGCAACTGTACCAGTTCCGTTGCTTGACTACGTGTGGTGCTGGTGTAGTCTCGCCGTCTACTCCTCTCTAGGAAGAAAGAGACACCATGGCGGAGTTAAGGATGCAAGGCATTCAATCTTAAAATTGCATTCGGTGGCAGACGTAGTTCTGAAACCCTCCGAACGATGTCGCTTCAATTGAAACTTGGTCAGAATTTGTCACCCCATACCGGTGCTACCCTCTGCCATCTGTTAGCAACTTGGAGAAAGTCGACATGTTTACAGCGAACGGGACCCACAGATTATCCCCCAGCGAGAACCCAACGTGACGAAACTGACCAATGCCACTGAGGTGACTTTCCTCCAGTGCTTCAGTTGTGGCTAACTAGTGAGTTAATTCATTGTGTGTTTTGCTGATTAGTGAGTTCATTCTGTGTGTGCTGTTCCTGTGCTATTCGTCGTTTTCGGTCTTTTATTATATTTTGCGCTTATTGTGGTATTAACGATGGATGAGTCTAAAACGGATATAATTGTAAATCAGTTTACTGGCCGTTCGTTTGATGAAAAGATTCAAATAGTTCAAGCCGGGAGACCTCTACCTTCCCTCGTATATTTCTTCTTTACCGGGCGAGTTGGCCGTGCGTGTAGAGGCGCGCGGCTGTGAGCTTGCATCCGGGAGATAGTAGGTTCGAATCCCACTATCGGCAGCCCTGAAGATGGTTTTCCGTGGTTTCCCATTTTCACACCAGGCAAATGCTGGGGCTGTACCTTAATTAAGGCCACGGCCGCTTCTTTCCAACTCCTAGGCCTTTCCTATCCCATCGTCGCCATAAGACCTATCTGTGTCGGTGCGACGTAAAGCCCGTAGAAAAAAATCTTCTTCTTCTCCTCCTTCTTAATCTGCTCACCCTCCTGGCTTTTCCCTCGGCTTTTCGGACTCAGCGAGGGATCCCACCTGTATCGCCTCAAGGGCAGTGTCTTGGAGCTTCAGACTCTGCGTCGGGGACAAAACTGGGGAGGATGACCAGTACCTCGCCCAGGCGGCCTCACCTGCTATGCTGAACAGGGGCCTTGCGGGGGATGGGAATATTGGAAGGGATAGACAAGGAAGAGGGAAGGAAGCGACCGTGGCCTGAAGTTAGGTACCATCCCGGCATTAGCCTGGAGAAGTGGGAAACCACGGAAAACCACTTCCAGAATGGCTGAGGTGGGAATCGAACCCACCTCTACTCAGTTGACCTCCCGAGGCTGAGTGAACCCCGTTCCAGCCCTCGTACCACTTTTCAAATTTCGTGGCAGAGCCGGGAATCGAACCCGGAGCTCCGGGGGTGGCAGCTAATCACACTAACCACTACACCACAGAGGCGGACTCTCGTAAATTTAAAAATAGAAAACAAGAATTGTGTACGCACGTTCAATCCAGGAACTTACAGTAAAACTGTTTGGCTCGAGTTCACTTACATGTAATTAGGGTGAGTAAAATTGAAATTTACTTAATACATTGTGTTAACTGCATGGTTACTAGTTGCATGCTTCAGTGGAGATTCCAGGATACGCCACTGCCTAGTAGTATTTCCTCTTAAAACACCCATCACCACTACCGCCACCAGCAACTGCAGCAGCAGCAGCAGCAGCAGCAGCAGTAAAGTATGTTTACAGCAATTCTGGGGGAATTTCCAGCCTAACATGTCACTGATAAACTGTAGGCTAAAGGTAAAGGGAGATGATGAAGTCCTTGGCTAGCTTGATAAGTTGTGTTATGTACAATGCGTTCTGTAGTAGTGTGTGAGTGAAATGTTATTTTACATTTTACAGCAGTGTCTTCAAGGAGAGTACAAATGGGAAGTGCTTTTTACCCCAGTGTAAGTAAACTGCTGTGAAAATAATAATAATAATAATAATAATAATAATAATAATAATAATAATAATAATAATAATAATAATCGTATGGCCTCAGCTACCATGTGCAGACATTTCAGTATGACGCCATCTGGCTGTCTCCTCGTCAATTTCGACGTTCCGTTTTACTCTAGGCCCACTAGAGGGCAGACCGAGTAAACCGAAACTCTCTTGGGCGTCTATGGCTGAGATTTAATGAATTTTGTCGGGTAAACACCAAATGTGTCACCAGAGATCTTTTACATGCCGACATCGTACGACATGGAGTGTCGAATGGACTTTTTTCCGCCCTTCAAAAATCCAACTACCTCTGCTGGGTTTGAACCCGCTATCTTGTGATCCGGAGGCCGACACTCTACCACTGAAAAATGATGTATCACTGAAGGCTACAAGGAAATAATGAACAATCGACATATAGTAGTCCTAGTTCATCCATAGATAACAAAGCATAGGGCAAAGACAGCCTGTAACAAAAAGAGGAAAGTCGTATCCAGGCAGTTGAAAAGGAGTTTTTGAGGCGCATGGTTTCAGAAGATGGAGAGAGTTAAAAATAACGCATAAGGAAAGCAATCAAAGTGGATAATTATAAGATAGAGAGGAACAGGTTTTGAAGGTATGGACGAGTAGTGAAAGGTTGATAAAACTTCAGCTAGAGGAGAAGAGAGGGCGAGGCAGATCTGAAACAAATTGGATAGATTTCATGACGTACAACCTGAGGAAACACATCGTGGATGAGACCTTACGAGGAGTGGTACGAGCGGAGTGGCCGTGCGTGTTAACGCATTACGACTATGGAGCCGAGATTTGCATTCGGGGGACGAGGAGGTTCGAACCCACCTTCGGCTGTTCTGATAAAGGTTTTCTGTGATTCCCCATTCCAGGCAAGTGCCGGGACATTTCTTACCCATAGGCCACAGCTGATTACTTCCACCTCCCCCCATCCAACATTAATTTCATCTTCATTAGTTCCTCAACTCAGGTTGTCGTCACGAAGGGCATCCGGCCGGAAAACGTGCGCTGTACATTCATCTAACCCCGTATCAGGAATACGGGACTAAGAGGCGGACTTGTATTGAATGAGGAGTTAAGATTCGAATCCCGATGGATCCTGGGTTGGAATTTTCACCTAAAATATCACGGGGTGTCAGGAAACGGCATGTGGCCTACAAACCAGACCAAAAGCAAAAAATGAGCGTGAGTGGTGCTCCAGCGACCCTAGAAATATCTGAGATAAGCTGGAGAAAGTTGTAATTATATTACGCCTAAATGGACAAGGGAAAATAATAATGTTATTGGTTTTTTACGTCCCACTACCTACTTTAAAGGTTTTCATAGACGACAAGGTGCCGGAATTTTGTTCGTTAGGAGTTCCTTTACGTGCCTGTAAATCTGCCGACACAAGGCTGACATATTTCAGCACCTTTAAATACCAACGGACTGAGCCTGGGCTCAGAAAGCCAGCACCTTAACCGTCTGAGCCACTAAGCTCGGCACAAGGGCAAATGATAAGGATACCGAGTGAGGTGGCCGTGCGGTTTCGAACCCCACTGTCGGCAGCCCTGAATATGGTTTTCCGTGGTTTCCCATTTTCACACCAGGCAAATGCTGGGGCTGTACCTTAAGGCCACGGCCGCTTCCTTCCCACTCCCTAGCCCTTTCCTATACCATCGTCCCCATAAGACCTATCTGTGTCGGCGCGACATAAAGCAACTTGTAAAAATAGACGCTAGTTGAGGCTCCAGCACATAACTCGCCACTAGGCTATATTTACCGGATAATTATACACTGACTGACAGTGACAATGCAACACCAAGGAGGAGTGGTTCGAAAGGGATGAAAGTTGGGGAAAAAACAGAGACGGCACGGATGAATAATTGATGTTTATTTCAAACCGATATGCAGGTTACACAATGCGCACGGCATCGACTCAGTAGGATGTAGGACCACCGCGAGCGGCGATGCACGCAGAAACACTTCGAGGTACAGAGTCAATAAGAGTGCGGATGGTGTCCTGAGGGATGGTTCTCCATTCTCTGTCAATCATTTGCCACAGTTGGTCGTCCGTACGAGGCTGGGGCAGAGTTTGCAAACGGCGTCCAATGAGATCCCACACGTGTTCGATTGGTGGGAGATCCGGAGAGTACGCTGGCCACGGAAGCATCTGTACACCTCGTAGAGCCTGTTGGGAGATGCAAGCAGTGTGTGGGCGGGCATTATACTGCTGAAACAGAGCATTGGGCAGCCCCTGAAGGTACGGGAGTGCCACCGGCCGCAGCACATGCTGCACGTAGCGGTGGGCATTTAACGTGCCTTGAATACGCACTAGAGGTGACGTGGAATCATACGCAATAGCGCCCCAAACCATGATGTCGCGTTGTCTAGCGGTAGGGCGCTCCACAGTTACTGCCGGATTTGACCTTTCTCCACGCCGACGCCACACTCGTCTGCGGTGACTATCACTGACAGAACAGAAGCGTGACTCATCGGAGAACACGACGTTCCGCCATTCCCTCATCCAAGTCGCTCTAGCCCGGCACCATGCCAGGCGTGCACGTCTATGCTGTGGAGTCAATGGTAGTCTTCTGAGCAGACGCCGGGAGTGCAGGCCTCCTTCAACCAATCGACGGGAAATTGTTCTGGTCGATATTGGAACAGCCAGGGTGTCTTGCACATGCTGAAGAATGGCGGTTGACGTGGCGTGCGGGGCTGCCACCGCTTGGCGGCGGATGCGCCGATCCTCGCGTGCTGACGTCACTCGGGCTGCGCCTGGACCCCTCGCACGTGCCACATGTCCCTGCGCCAACCATCTTCGCCACAGGCGCTGCACCGTGGACACATCCCTATGGGTATCGGCTGCGATTTGACGAAGCGACCAACCTGCCCTTCTCAGCCCGATCACCATACCCCTCGTAAAGTCGTCTGTCTGCTGGAAATGCGTCCGTTGACGGCGGCCTGGCATTCTTAGCTATACACGTGTCCTGTGGCACACGACAACACGTTCTACAATGACTATCGGCTGAGAAATCACGGTACGAAGTGGGCCATTCGCCAACGCCGTGTCCCATTTATCGTTCGCTACGTGCGCAGCACAGCGGCGCATTTCACATCATGAGCATACCTCAGTGACGTCAGTCTACCCTGCAATTGGCATAAAGTTCTGACCACTCCTTCTTGGTGTTGCATTTGCTCTGTCAGTCAGTGTACATATTATTTTCGTAAAGGAACACATTATAACTTTGCCTGGTGTGAAAATGGGAAATAACGAAAAACCAGCTTCAGCGCTGCCGACAGTAGGGTTCGAACCCACCATCTCCCAAATGCAAACAGATAGCTATGTGACCCAACCTGCGCGGTCATTTGCTCAGTACCGTCATGTTAGGATACAGGAATGTGTCGGCTGCCACATGCATCCAGGGCAATGATAAATGAATGATTATGGAGTGTTATTGGCATGAAAGTGACAGATGAAACCTGAGATACGGAAAAAACCTGTCTCCTCTCCGCTTCCCTATTGGTTCGTTGCACCGACTCAGATAGGTCTTATGGTGACGATGGAATAGGACAAGGCTAGGACTGGGAAGGAAGCGGCCGTGATCTTAATTAATGTACAATCCCAACATTTGTCTGGTGTGAAAATGGGAAACCACAGAAAAACCTCTTCAGGGCTGTCGACAGTGGGGGGAGGGGGTCGAACTCACAATCTTCCGAATGCAAGCTAATAGCTACACGGGTCGAACCACGCAGCCAACTCACTTGGTTCTCGCCACCTTGTCCAGCACAAATTTCACGTGAAGTCATCCAGATTTGAACCCGGACGCAGCGGTGGAAAGCCGAGTCTTACCACGTTGGTGTTGGTCATCATTGGTTTAGTGGGGAGTAGGTCTGCAGTTAGAAAACCACCCTTTCTTCTAATCAGAGAAGAAAAAGGCCTACGCTTCGAAGAATGAAGATATCTGCTGAAGGAAGGGAAGGTGGTGGTGGGGAATATTTTTAAAGAGGAAGTACAACTGGGTAACCATCCTCTATTAACACTAATCAGAAGGAAAATGGAAGAGGACCAACACTTCAAAGAATGAATGTAGGCCTATTGGTAAAGTAAATGGGTTTTCGTGCCAGGAGTGTCCGAGGACATGTTCGGCTCGCTAGGTGCAGGTCTTTTGATTTGACGTCCTTAGGCGACCTGCGCGTCGTGATGAGGATGAAATGATGATGAAGACGCCACATACACCCAGCCCTCGTGCCGGCGAAATTAACCAATGATGGTTAAAATTCCCGAACCTGCCGTAATCGAACCCGTGTCCCCTGTGACCAAAGGCCAGCACGCTAACCATTTAGCTATGGAACCGAACAAAGTAAAGGGAAGGTAGTGCCTACACGAAGGCCTCACAAACATAATGTCGTCGGGGTCAGAAGAGAAGAAGAGTTGACCAACGGAGGTCAGGCCGGATAGAATAGATGAAAGCGAGGAGCCTGGCACTAGTAAGTAGAAACAATGATACGAGCTCCCTGGCCGCCAATCCACACTCCCATGATGAGCCCTTGGACCACAAAGTATGTGAAAGTAAGACTCCATAGGCGTCATAAGCCTAATACTATTAGGATCAGAAGACAACAAGAGCTGACCAAGTGAGGTAGGATAGGAAAGATGAAAATATTATAGTCTTCTGCTAGTAAGTGAAAGTAACGTAATACTAGTCACAGCTAGTGCCCATGGTCACCTCCCCCTAAACTTACAAGGTGGGGTCCCTGAATGTTGCCCCTTTTAATCACCTTTTATGTCAAGCAAGGAATACCGTAGATGACTCCACTCACAGGGGTAAGTCACGAGGGGCCTATGATACGTGTGAAAATTCCCTCTACGAAAAAGGAATTACAAGTGTGGGCATACAAAGCCGTATGCTGTATCTGGACAAACATTGCCGTATCCTATTTGTTGTCATTTACATCGATTAAAGGATATTATGCAGAGTTACTTACCGGAATGCCTAGGCGTAGGCCTATATACGGGTATGCTGAAACACATCGACTTGTGGTTCCCTGCCCTAATTTCAGGAGACTTATTCAACATGCATTCTAAACCCAAACACGAATAGTAATATTTTAAAAAGAAATTACATTTTATGGTGCGGAATACTATTATCTTTCACTTGGTCTTGGTCCCCTCCGTTCTTGGCTGTTCCACATCTTGACTGTATTATTAAAAAGAAAAGAAAAACAGCGTGCGTTTATATTCTAATAGCAGCTGCGGCACTCAGAGGTCGTTAAAGGCGTTGCAAAATAACGGATGGATTTAACATGCAAATGGGACGCCCATAATTTCATGGATATGAAAATGGCGTCGTGTGCTTACGACACCATCTTGCAAGAACAAATGAGAATCGAGTGGTTGGCTGTAGCTATGACTGGGGAGGAAGAAATTAAGATTTTCTCTCCTCTTTTGTTGTTTCCAGGTTGTTTCTACAGGACGAGGAGAGAAACACAATGTTTACAACGCTAGGAACGCAAATGTCCAGATTTAAATCAACTATTTTATGTCGATACTTTAAATACGTTCAAGTACAATCCATTTAAAAACAACCATAAATGGGCAATACAGCTCAATGAGAGCAGGCCTAATCATAGCTTCCTCTGTGGATCAGTGGTAGTGTGTCGGCCTCCGGATCCTAAACCCGGCAGAGGTAGCGTTGTTTTTGAAGAGCGGGAAAAGTCCATTTGACAGTCCTCGTTGTATGACGTCGCCACATAAAAGATCTCTGTAGTGATACATTTGGTATTTACCCGACAAAATGCATTAATTAAAAAACTCAGTCTTAGATCGCCGATTTACTCTGTTGACTGGAAAAGTAAAACGGATCGTCGAAATTGACGCGCAGGCAGCCTTGACGTGGCCTTTATTAAGGCACAGCCCCAGCATTTACTTGGTGTGAAAATGCGAAACCATGGAAAGCCATCTTCAGGGCTGCTGACACTGGGGTTCGAACCCACCCTCTCTCGAAAACAAACTCACAGCTATGTGGTTCAAACTACGTAGGCAACTCGCTCGGTCAATTAGTTTCCATCTCATGCTATTAAGTTTAGGGGCTGCTTAGCCGAATAGGCAATGGCATAGCCTACTAGATTCACATGGGTTCGATTCCTCGTCAAGAAGTCGAATTTATAAATGTTTTACACTTCTTGAGAAGCACATGGTCCTGAGATTCATCCATCCTAGAACAAACTTGAATATGCCTACCTGGTTTATTGTTGGGGGCGAAGGCGGACGGGCATAAAGTTTACCACTCTATCCCACTTCCTGGCCGAGGTTACGGATAGTGGAAACCTCTACCATACAATCCTCCAAGGGCCCTCATGGCCCTGCTTTCCTATTGAGTTTATTCAGTTACGAACGATGCATCTTCGCCAATTCCTTGTTTCTAGTTTTGTCCAGTGTATGGTTGTAGGCTAACATTCTATTCACGACCCATCCACGTTTAATCTAACAAATAGTTCATTCCTGTTTAAACACAATATCGTGTGAACATCTTGAAACTCGTGGTGACCCCTGTTTTTTAACTGATGGAAAATCTGAAGATAAGGCTCAATAAGTCTTTAGAGAGCCCTATCTGAAGAGAATCCGTCATGTAAACCCTGAGCCTGAAGTATGAAAGCTACCGGGTGATCAGTTATTTTCAGCATTGAATGATGTCAGTTTCAGATGAATGGCGTCATTACTGTGAAGCAAGGTTTTACTGGCGAAGACAGAAAGCACGCAGAAGATAAAGTTTGTCACTATGTATAGTAACATCGTGCATGGGTTACTTCGAGTTTGTGATAAAGGGTGGAAGGCGTTCTGTAGCACCGAGCGAGTTGGCTACGCGGTTTGAATGCGTAGTTGTGAACTTGAATTCGGGAGATGGTGGATTCAAGGACCCCCTCCCCCACTGTCGACAGGCCTGAAGATAGCTTTTCGTGGTTTCCTATTTTCACACTAGGCAAATGCTAGGGTTCAGTCACCAATCAATCAATCAATCAATCAATCAATCAATCAATCAATCAATCAATCAATCAATCAATCAATCAATCAATCAATCAATCAATCAATCAATCAATCAATCAATCAATCAATCAATCAATCAATCAATCAATCAATCAATCAATCAATCAATCAATCAATCAATCAATCAATCAATCAATCAATAACTACTGATCTGCATTTAGGGCAGTCGCCCAGGTGGCAGATTCCCTATCTGTTGTTTTCCTAGCCTTTTCTTCAATGATTGCAATGAAATTGGAAATTTATTGAACATCTCCCTTCGTAAGTTATTCCAATCCCTAACTCCCCTTCCTATAAACGAATATTTGCCCCAATTTGTCCTCTTGAATTCCAACTTTATCTTCATATTGTGATCTTTCCTACTTTTAAACACACCACTCAAACTTATTCGTCTACTGATGTCCGTCCACGAGATCTCTCCACTGACAGCTCGGAACATAACACTGTCTTCTTTCTCCTAAGTCTTCCCAGCCCAGACTTTGCAACATTTTTGTAACGCTACTCTTCTGTCGGAAATAATCCAGAACAAAACGAGCTGCTTTTTATTTATTTATTTATTTATTTATACCCTAAGGCCACTGTTGCTTCATTCGCAGAAGCCTGTTATATCCTATCATCACCATAACACCTGGTCGTATCAGTGCAACGTAAAATATATAACAAAAGGTGCAAAAAGTACTCCCGTAGCGTGCAAAGGCCCCATACTATAATAGGCCTATAATGGCGTATGGCCTTCGGAGAGGCCTGATGAAAGTTTTTCGAATTGACGCTCTATAAGCGACCTGCGCGTTTGTGATAAGATACATTCTAATGATGAAGACAACACAAATACCCAGCCTCCGAACCAGAGGAATTAACCAATGAAAATTAAAATCCCCGACCCGGCCGGAAATCGAACCCGGGACTCGCGCTAGCACACTAACCATTTAGTCATGGAGCCGGACAGCACTATACCGAACCTTAGGAACTGCCTTAACTTAACCTTGTTTACATTTACGATTTCTTCCAATTGCTTCTGCTAAATGTTTGCAGTCCGAGTTTATGTTGCTTGAAAATGTAAATTTTTAATGCACAGTAGAGATCAGTTCTTTTCGACAATACCGTTTTAGTATACAAAGGAAATAAAATAAAATAATCGTATGTCCTCCACAAAAGAAATTAACAATGGACGAAGCAACTGAAAGAATGAAGGAAGAAAATAAAATGTGCTTCGAAGTATTCCAGAAAGAACAGCAAATATGTATGCGGGCTGGCAAATCAGGATCTACTAACGCATGCAGTCGTATGATTTGGTATGGGTAGAGTCCATTGACTTTCTGTACGGCCGTATGGTAGGAGCCGTATGATGACCCAGTCTCTCCACTGGTGATGTCCGCGACCCGTCCTCCACAATGTCTCTTACTCCGTCCACATTATCGCCTGTATGTTTATAGCGCACAATCTCTCTCTTTTCTCGAGCAACTGAGCCGGTCATGCAAAAGACGTTAACACATATATGACAAGAGTACGTATTATATCCAAATAATAAAAATATGGAGAGAGATGGTTTATTGTGGAACCATCAGCTTCCTGAATTATTTACAGATTGCCACTGTGGACAAAGTGAGCTAATAA
The DNA here is from genome assembly GCF_040414725.1 of Anabrus simplex. Classification (NCBI taxonomy): domain Eukaryota; kingdom Metazoa; phylum Arthropoda; class Insecta; order Orthoptera; family Tettigoniidae; genus Anabrus; species Anabrus simplex. The sequence goes on from NC_090265.1 coordinate 495,584,195, forward strand.
CTGGAGAATAAATAAATACAGGTAACGTTAACAATCTAAAGGAAGGATTAACATCTCGCTGAATAAGGAAGTACATTCTCAGATTACAAAGAAGATTTGGCATGACAAATAAATTTAACTAACCTGTGAATTTTCGTGTGATTTTTGTCTGGGTACATGTGTTGTAATTTGCTTTACGTCGCACCGACACAGATAGGTCTTACGGCGACGATGAGATAGGAAAGGTCTACGAGTGGAAAGGAAGCGGCCATGGCCTTAATTAAGATTAAAGTACAGCCCCAGCATTTGCCTGGTGCAAAAATGGGAAACCGACAGTGCTGCCGACAGTGGGGTTCGAACGGCCACTTGCTCGGTGAGGGAACATTTGTAAGTGAAAAGAAATTCGTTTACACAGCGAGCAACATCGTACTGATATTCTCCTTGAATTATCCGTCCTGATAGGAAATAACAAATACAGGATTCTGTGGTGGGTTCATTCTCGTTAAACCCGAACAAACTGACCTTGTAACCATGCAGCTGATAAAAAGTAATGTTATTTTACAACGTTAACATATCGGACTTGATTCCCAAACTACCAGCTCGGTCGCATAATAGATCTACAAAAAAAAAAAAAAAAAATTCTTCTTTCTCCCACAGAAGACCAATCAAGGCGAGGCTTACTACCTAGGAATAACCTTATTCATTTAAAATTGACGTCATTTAAGGGCCAAACACGATTGATCTCTCGGCATTTCAGGCACTCTGATGAATAGCGAACCTGATGATAGAATTATATGCATTACGGATCCATATTTTATATCACAGAATCGTGATTATATCGGTATCAGGTATTCCTATTCACCTTATGCTAAATAAGCCTACTAGGAATAAACAGACTTCTCGTTGTCTCTATTTTTTTCCCTTCCTTTCTTTAATATTCTTCTTCACTGCTTTCCCCACACCTTGGTGGGGACTAGGGTGCGAATTATGTGGACTTGGTCCCGTGTTATGGCCAGATGCCCTTGCTGACGCCAATCCTATATGGAGGGATGCATTTACTATTGTGTGTATTTGTAGAGAAGAGTGTCGTGATGAACACAAATACCCAGTCACCAAGTCAGATAAATTAACTAGACGCGACTTACGTCCCTAACCTGGCCTGGAACTTGGGATCCTCTGAACCTAAAGCCTTGATGCTGATTATTCAGCTGAGGAGCCATAATCTTTCTAATAATAATACTAATGATAATAATAATAATTTTACGTACCATTAACTACTTTAACGGTTTTGGAGAAGCAGAGGTGTCGGAATTTCACCCCATAGGAGTTCCTTTACGCGTCAGCAAATCAAACCGCACGAGGCTGGGGTGGACTGAACACAGACTGAGCCCTTCAACTTGAGCTCAGAAAGTTAGCGCTGTACCGTCTTAATTACTCAGCCCATCTTTTTTCTCTTTCTTTCCTTGATTTCTTCTTTATTTCATTCTTCAGTGCAGAGCAAACGGGTCACAACTTGTAAGACGCACCTGGTGAATTTGGTGTCGCAACGATTTTGTTGTTGTTGTAATTACATAGCCTAGTGGCGCTTGCGTCACCTCCTTCGAGACATATTATCCTGGAAGCATGAGTTGAGGACCACAGCTGAGTTTGGCATTGCTTCCTTTTACTTAGGGCATGCTCCTCACTTTATTATTTCCTACCTGATCTCCCATGGTCTTCTCCTGTGGGAGGGGGCGTAGAATACATCCGCGGCATCTTCTCTCTGTCGTGCTAAAGAGGTAATCATCAGGGGCTCTCAACTTTGGAGCATGGGGGGAGACCATGAGGTTCCTATCTGAGTCAGGAAGGTATTGCCTCCACTTACTTGTACCAAGCTCCTATATTTCATATTTCCTTTCCCGACCTCACTTGGTCAATTCTTGTTCTCATCCGAGTCCGACTGCATTAAGTTTGTGAGGTCTAGAATGTATTTTATGTTCACGCTCTTCGTGGCTCTTTCCTTTCTATTGCCGATACCTTCATGTTTCGAAGGGCCAGAATTGTTCTTTTCCTCTGATAGACCTAAGTGTTAAGAGGGGATGGCTGCCTAGTTGTAGTTCCTCTTAAAACGATAATCACCACCACATCACAATAAATACAATGGATTAAGGATTCATATGTGCAGTTGGAAAATGTCCGGCTTCTTAGTTACATGCTATGTGTACTAATCTTCGGTTCAGAGGGCCCTGGGTTTATTCCCGACCAGGCCGAGGATTTTAACTGCGTGTAGTTAACTCCTCTGGCTCAGGGATTGGATTTTTGTATTCGTCTCAATATTCCCTTCATCTACTCCTACATACAACACATCACACTACCAACCACCACAGAAACACACAGTAGTGAATATATACCTCCATAAAGTGATGGCGTCAGGAAGGGCATCCGGCTGTAAAACTGGACAAATACACAGCAATCACTGACCCCAATAAATTGCGCAAAATGTTAGGAAGAGGAATATGTGCAGTTGGAAGATGAGCAACTGTAATCTTAAGTCTTCTGGATAATATAGTCAGGAGCATCAAATACACCACATTCAACTGGAAAAGTGGTTTTCTTCCAGGCTTATTGAGTCATCTTTCTGAATATTGAAACACTGAACTGATTACGAGCAGGTGCATTCAGCTTGGTTCATTTTCAGTGCATCAATAAAAGCTGTTAGCAATTGCGGATAAACACTTGGAAGATAACAACCATTCCACCTGGTGTTACTTCATCGGTTCAACATATATATAAAGATGTATGGAAACTGTTCACCAAACGCTTTTATGACCGGGTTTTTCTGGACGACATTGGCATCAATCTCAAAAGTCTTTGTACTACCATCAACATTCGTGTGCTTATCCATAATCAGTCGCGCACTCCAATTTTGAACAACACGATTAAGCTCATCTGAAAGAGAGCTACATTTTTTGTTGAATGTGATGTGTTCGATACTCCTGGCGATGTTCTCTGGAATACTTAAGATCCTAGTTGTTCAATTTACAATTGCACAAAAATTAATCATTCATCCAGTATGCGCATTATCGTGTACATTTAACTTATGCTTATATGATTCCTTTATCAAGGCTCAAACATGTATAGTTACCACGATGAGTAGCTAAAATTAGTACAACAAACACTAAACTTCCCGTCTTATTCAATATTGTACGAATAAGTTTATTAAGATTGGTTCATTTTCAGTGCATCGATAAAAGCTCCCGCACTTTGCGATCGTTTATTGTTAGCCAGTAGCCCTTCTTCCTTTGCCATCTTGTATAAACTAGAATGAACAGATTATGCAATAATGCAAACTAGTGAATTGATGGCAACAGAACTCTGTGGTGGCAAAACCCATATGAGCTTTGGCTTACCAAGTGACCGCTGCTCAGCCCGAAGGCCTACAGATTACGAGGTGACGCGAGAGCAGAGCGACGAATCCTCTCGGTCATTGTTCTTGGTTTTCTAGACCGGGGGCGCTTGAGATAGCTCCTCAATTGTTCATACGTAGACTGAGTGGAGCTCGATTCAACCCTCAGATCCAGGTAAAAATCCCTAGCCTGCGCAGGAATTGAACCCAAGGTGGGCTCGCTACCCTAAGACCGCTGGGTTGGCGATTGGATGACAGTAGATGTTGATAAATATAGCCTAATTTGTTTTCCTACTCTCTCTTCTTGAAAACTGTCCGTCTGAGTTAGGGTGAAGCTTTTGGTTTTATGTACCGTTTAGTTGCTGCGAAGACTCGGGCGCTACTTTATTCACATGAAACATATAATTTATTGTTCATTTTCTTAAACACATCCTTAACAGAAACGTGAGGAACAATATTTTTGGGTAAAACGACAGACGATAGAAAAGGTAATGGAGAACGATTTTTAGTGAATAGGCCTACAGAATAAATCTTTCGAGGCTTGTAGGCCGTTGTCGTGTTTCGCATTCCTAGCTCTCCACTTTTCACCGGAAACTGCGCCCGGCATCTTCAAGGACCCTCTATCTATCCGAAGATCGGTAGTGGGAAACCCAGATACAGCCTACAAGGTTCGAGAAGTTCTTCTATAATCATCGTGACATTGACCGTGAAAGCATTGGGCGCCAAAACATGATGACGATTGAAACAGTTTGCCATTGCTTTCCTCAGTGAGCTATTAAGTGGTATTGCAACGTCCCGGCCCTATGGGTACGTCCAAGATGCACGCTGGTTTTCTGAGTCAGATAGTCGGCGCCGAGTCGGCATAAGTATATCCTTTGTTGCTAAGCGGGACTGGTCATAATGCACCTGCGCGCAGTTAGCCTGCGTACTGGTAGTCTGACTCAGATGTTTACCTGAATGATTAGTTCATTCTGGTTTCAGACAACCTGCCGCGCAGGCTGTTAATTTTCGTGTTGAGGGTGTTTGACATTTTGTTAACGATGGATATCGAGGATTTGATTTCAAAAGTTCAACTTAATTCTCCGATATGGGATAAGCGAATTAAAGATCTTTCCAATAGGAACATCGCCTGTGTTCAATTTTTAACAAAGTAAAATGTATCCGAACTCATTCTGAAATATTCGAAAAATCTGTTTTCGTCGGCAAGTAACTGTGATAAAAGGTGTTTGTTCTCCCCGTAAATAGATCTTAATTCATTAATTGGATGTATATCACTTCTCATTCGTTTTAACTTGGTTTTAACATTGTCACTTAACAGCAATAGAGCTGCAGCATGTTCTCTTGTTAGTTCCATCCTACACTGATCAGTTGTATCTCATATCTTTTCTTTTCTGGCAGCTCTGTCTGACTCAGACAACCAGCGCGCATCTTGGACGTACCCTATGAATAGCACCTTTTATAACATCCAGATGACTAATTGTGCCGAACTCAGCATCGCCCATACCTGAGCAATTTCCATACTGCTACAGCTACAGCAGAGATAGGGGCTTCAGTGGAAGCTACATATTGCTCTGGCCTGCGCTAAAGGACAGAAGCATCCATCAAGAAATAGCCTCAGACGGATGCTTATTAGTATCAGAACATTATCATCAATACAAGTATACTACATGATCCTAGATTACATACTATGAAGATATCATTCAGTAAGTTATAAATAAATCCAAAACAAAAATCATGGATTACAGTCGAACGAAGTCAGGTGATGCAGGAAATATTGGATTAGGAAATGAAGTCCTAAAGGAAGTAGATGAATATTGTTACTTGGGTATTAAAATAACTAACGATGTCAGAACTAAGGAGGACATAAAAAGCAGACTAGCACAAGCAAGGAATGGCTTTATTAAGAAAAGATATGTTCCCACTTCGAGGATTCTGATCAGAATTAGAAATTAAAATATGTTTTTGAAGACCTTCATTTGGACAGTGTTATTGTATGGAAGTGAAATATTGACAATAACTAGCTCAGAAATAAAGGGAATAAAAGCTTTTGAAATGTTGTATTACAGAAGCATGCTGAAGGTGAGATGGGTAGATCGAAAAACGAATGAAGATATGCTGGATCGAATTGGCGAAATTTGGCCAGAAGAAGAAGAAGACACCGGGCGAGTTGGCCGTGTGGTTAGGAGCGCGCAGCTGTGAGCTCGCATCCGGGAGATAGTGGGTTCGAACCCCACTGTCGGCAGCCCTGAAGATGGTTTTCCGTGGTTTCCCATTTTCACACCAGGCAAATGCTGGGGCTGTACCTTAATTAAGGCCACGGCCGCTTCCTTCCTATTCCTAGGCCTTTCCTGTCCCATCGTCGCCATAAGACCTATCTGTGTTGGTGCGACGTAAAGCAAAATAGCAAAAAACATAGATGAAGAAGACATTGTAAGACTCCCAGGACTTATTTTTTAAATGATTTATTTTAACGTTGCACTAACACATTGAAGATTTTCATTAATGCAAGTATGGGAAAGGGCGCCATGGCCGTAATTAAGATGCAGCCCCAGCACTTGCTTGGTGTGAAAATGATAAACCTCGGAAGGTCATCTTCAGGGCTGCCGGCGGTGGGATTCGATTTCACCATCTTCCGAATGCAAGCTCACAGTTACGCAACCCTAAGCGCACGGCCAACTCGCTCGGTTTGTTCAGTTATTGAGATGAGTATAGGCGGTAAGAACGGTAGGGGTAGACCAAGGCACCAATGTGACAAACAGATTAGAGTAGATGTAGTAGTTATGAAGAAATGAAAAGGTTGCAGAGGATAGGGTGGGGTGGAAGCTGCAACAAATCAGTCTTTGGACTGATGACGCAAGCCACAACATTCAGGTAGTGGTATTCACTGTTATATTATTTGAGGATTCTACATTGGTGGTTTCATACCGGCAGGAGGATTTTGAATTCTCATGAGTCAGTTTAAATAACAGAAAACAAATATGTTTTCGAGGTTGTCGTTTATTCCATTATATTTTGCGTTTGAAATATACAATTGAGATCGTGTTACACACTACATATCTATATACAGTAGAATATAATTGGGAGACAGGACTAGAGACTTAAATCACCACTGCAGACTCTCTTATTCACTGTATCGTCTCGAGCAACTACTCTCACATCATTTAGTTCTTTACTATTCCTCAAGAAAACAAACCATAATAACTGGATTTCTCAACTGTCCAAAGTGAAGAAGTACTTTGGATTCTTCCGGGCGAAGCGAAGTTATATTCTGTAGGTTGTTAGTTACAGCACGTTTTGTTGCAATGTTAAGACACTTTAAACAGTACCTTCAGGCCTGGAACCAAAGAAGTGTTCTCTGGGAGTTTTGAGAGGAAGCTTCCAAGCACATTTTTAAGCCTTAATATAAATGTTACTTTGAGATTTGCTCCCTTTATCATCCTTATGGAGAAAGTAACTGTGGGACCACTCTTTGGTGGTCAAGAGAGGAGTAAACTCATTAGCAAAAGGGTATATTTGCTGCTAACGTATTTTTCTCGTACTCTTCATATTACAAACTTCATATCCTATAGTATTTAGGATATCAGGGCTGGTGTCCTAAGAGCTATTTTCCTTTAATAAAGGCATTACATCAGAAGAATAAAGAAATAGACAAGTACAAGACAAATACACATAAACAGAACCATACACTTAATGATATTATGGCAGTTACATAATTATTACTTAGATTGTCGTCATCCAGAATTTGAATCAATGCGCTTTTTTCTTTTGATACGCCTTGTCAATACTTAGCAGCAAGTACATTGTTTATTTATTGTCCATATTAACACATGAGTACATGTTTCGAGAACACAAATTCTCTTCTTCAGCTCACAACTTAACATTTCTGAACCTATTAGAATAATACAATTCCTATCTACATAAAAATCATCAAAAAATTATAACCTTGGAATTCTAAATATAATTTAACTTCCATAATGTGTGTGAAATATTGTAATTAAAATTGCAAATCTAAAAATCACATGTGAATTAGTGTATTGTTGGTCAGTATTTGCGTTTTTATATGATGTGTTAAAATTACATCCGCCTTCAGCTTTACAACTACCACATCGCTTGTCTCTCGATGCGCTTCCAAGTCCTTGTCCATGAAAGGTTAAAAGGGGGAATAATATGCCCTTACTTTATTTACATTAGATTGACAAAGCGTGTCCGATTTATATTAGTGAAGCGATGGTAGTGAAATGATTAAGCCTACCAGGGATAATGTAGATCCTTCCTTATGTTCAAATTCATTGGCCCTAGGAGACATGTAGTGGATTAATACAGTATTAACTGAGGCATGTTGCTATGTATTGGCAAGGCGGATCCAGAGAAGAAAGCACATTGGTTGATAACAGTCAATACGGACCAACAGTAACCAATATGGTCAAAATTATAGATTCAATATTTGTTCACTTCAGCATCTCTTATACTGTATATCAAACTCCTCGTTGGACAGCTAGATGAGCGCAGGATGATCTGAACTGGTTATTTTGTCTGTAATACATGACTTCAATGAAGTCTGACCACCCTATATTAATGTGTATTTGGTTTTGGTCTGCAGTATGAAGTATATTTTGCGATTTCCAGGAGGTTCACTTTTACAATTACTAGACAAAATATCATTTTTCATGCAGCTGAATGAATATGTCATCCTTTGTTTCTATTATCCTTCCCTATATGTTATTGGACTGGAGTTCTAGGGAACCAACTTTTCAGCTTAAGTATTGATGGATAAAGTTGACTCTCGAGTAGTTGATGTAAACTTCAAGCAGAAGCTGTGTTTGTGTCTGTTCGTGGCTTCTTTTCTTCCTCTTTCATTAAAAACCAATTCAGTGCAAGCAACTGGCTCTAACCACGTGACAATTTTACAACTTCCACAACTTTCGATAGCATAATCACGTAGGCTATTCCTTTAACATTCGGTGATATACCTGATATCAGTCACTTGATCAAGTGAATGAATTTAGCCTGATCCTGACTTCGGTTTATGGTATATTTAGTTACGCATTTTAAGAATTAAAACTAAGGCAAACCTTCCTCCGTCCTTCCATGCGCCTATACAAAATGCATCTGGGAATACAATCTAATGGCTGCAGGCCTGAGTGAAGCTCAATGCAGTATTCATTGTCGGTAACATAAACTACGGTACGTCTTAAAGGTAAGTGTGTGTCCGTGTGTCCATCTTGTAGCCATGATAAAGAACAGTGTAAAAGTAAATAAAGTAATGGAAATTGAAGCAGTAGATCTAACGGATTATCAACAAACTCCTCCTATTGTTCAATGTCCAGAGGGATAGCAATCATGAGACTCACGATTACTTTTAAGACATACAAATATACCTCCAGCTCTGAGTTCTTTATTTACTTCTGAATAACAAGACTGGATATGCCATTTGAACAGTTTTTTTCTGTTCATGAATTATAGAGACATTACTAAGGTTACACATTTTTTTTCTAGAGATAGATGTAGAATAGTATCTTACTGATCTGTAACTTAGGTCATATAGACACTACGATTGTGCTTGTTGAAACAATGTCGATTGAGTTCAAAAGTAATGTTCCAGCTACCTCCTGATGATGTCATAAGTTCACTCCGTGATTCTGTTCAGTTGATGCTATGTGCGCAAAACCAGGCCAGTCCTCATTTCGGTAGAAAATAGCTCATTAATGCCGTCTGTTTTATAGGTTGTAAACTATATGTTCAGTGCTTTGGGCCGACCCTCGGACGTTTCTTGACTTCTTTAAAGGGAGACGATGGCTGAATAGTTGTGAAGTTTTGAAATTTCCATAACGCTTGGGATATTTGAAACTCACATTCACAATAAGTGGATGATGTTTTTTGATATCCCTTAATGACACTGTAACCTTCCAGCCAATTGTCATTCTCTTTTACTTCTCACACCACTGAGGTAGATAGGCCCTATTTAAAAAAAGCCTAGAAAGATAACTATTAAAATATTGTATACATGGTTTATGATATCAGAAACTTTATTAACTGCAATCGTTCCTTTATATTGTAATACCGGGCGAGTTGGCCGTGCGCGTAGAGGCGCGCGGCTGTGAGCTTGCATCCGGGAGATAGTAGGTTTGAATCCCACTATCGGCAGCGCTGAAAATGGTTTTCCGTGGTTTCCCATTTTCACACCAGGCAAATGCTGGGACTGTACCTTAATTAAGGCCACGGCCGCTTCCTTCCAACTCCTAGGCCTTTCCTATCTCATCGTCGCCATAAGACCTACCTGTGTCGGTGCGACGTAAAGCCCCTAGAAAAAAAAATATTGTAATAATATGAATTTAGCAATAAAATCCGTGAGACTCCTGTTACCAACATAATAAATATATCAAAGAAAGCTTCCAGTGAAATCTCTACTGCCTAATCCAGAAAGTGGGTGCCCAGTTTCATTAAAATCCTGTGAATAGTACTTGAAAAATGTAGGCCTATGCTATGAAAATTGTAAAACTGTGGTAAATAAGAAAGAAGAAGGGGGGCCAACAAGAGTAGTGCAGAGGAAGAGGACAGTTGTGGGAGATATTAAAATTTCTCCCTCCATAAAGTTTGTACTGGCAACCTAACCTAATTGCTTCACTCAGTAAATTACAAATGTATTATTCTGTACCCTGCAGTTTTGTTTTACTTTCTTGAATAGTCTACCAAACCTTGGCATTCTGAACCACCTAACTTCTCTAATTTGATCCTACCGATTATGTCACTATTTTTACAAGGAATGATTACCAAACATTCAAACACTGAACATTAGGTTCTGATAAACAGCCACTGCCTTCTGTTATAGGAATCGAAGAATCCCTGTCGAATAAACTAAGCATTACAGCCATCTTGAATTTCAGGCATGTCATTTTGAGAATATGTTCTCAAAGAAAAAATAAAAATAAAAGGACATTTTTAAGATAATGTATTTTTTGAACATTTTCTGCCATCACGTTCCCTTAAGGCAATATCCGTCAGTCTCCATGCTACGAGTAATCGGCACTAGAAGTGTAAGAATGGGTCAACTCACTTTGCGCTAGGACACACTCACAGCTGTTACGCGCGCACCAGTGGTGATATGCTAGGTGTCTACGCAGAAGTGCGTGAACAAAATAATAGTATTTTAATGCAAGCTATGTGAACGGGAAAATAATCAAGAAATCTGGAATTGAAACGCTATGTAAAAGTTACGGAACAGTGGTAAAGTTTACCAAAGTGGATTAGAAGATTTGAAACCAGAAAAGAGATCGATGCAGATCATATATGTAAAATAAATCAGAAAAGAGATCGATGCAGATCGTATGTGTAAAATAAACCATAAAAGAGATCGATGCAGATCGTATATGTAAAATACAGTGTAAACAGAACGTTAAAGAAGAGCCTAGAAACGCAATTTGTAACTCTTTGCAGTACGATGGTTAAGAATCGTAACCACCTAAACTGTCCAGTCATACATGGTGGTCAGTGTCGGTGATCATCTGCTTCAACCTTTTCAACATTTGCATATTGGCCACCGTTACTAATCACTCATTTTCGTTCAATTAAACATATGAGAACTCAAAACAAGGTATTTCAACTCAATATCACATTTTTACGCCATAGTGACCAAAAATTATGATGTGTAAGGGAAATATTGTACTTACTCTGTGCTCGACGGAACATAATAGACGGACATTTTTCTGTGCTGCAAAGAGCTGAGGGATTTTGGGATGGCAGTATGAGCTTACAAGAGGCATATATTGCTAGCTGTGTTCACGACAAGCGTTATGTTTCCACAGAGTAACCTGTACGTTGTTCAAGGTGAGAAAGGTTAAAAAATGTCTTGATCTTTTTAAATGTAGTCTATACTCCACACAACCATCATCCATTTCATATCAACCCGAGGTCTTTTGACCAACATCCAATCGATGAAGAATAACTGATATGTTCTACGGGCTATGGCAAGCAGTAAACCTGCGATTCGTAAGAACTGTGTGGTTAAGGGTTATATTTAGCTTATGCAGTACCGTATTTATCCGATACTCGTATTGTAATGTAACTCCTTGACAAATCGAGATGTCCTAACAGATCAAGATGTGAAAATAGGAATGGACTGGGTATAGCCTACTCTGAGGAGGTGAAATGAAGCCATCGAGAGAGAGTTCTTGGACTTGAACCCGCAAGGGGAAATAAAGAACTGAGGGCCAGGCACTCGTGGCAAAGATCTGTTCACGCTGACGCAGTCGAAGGAGATACGACCCGAAAGGAAGTAAACAATCTCGTCGTCAGCAGGACTACATGGCGATGCTTCGTTGATGTCGTATGTTCCACAAGGGAAAACATGAATTAAGTCAAATTGAGTCAAACTTAATGTAACTGCTAATAACTAACTGGTCCTATTGCCTTCATACACTACAGTATTAACGCAGGATACGTTTTTCTCCAGAGGTCTGCGTGGTCAAAGCGACGTACGGACAGCTTTATCAGTAGCCCTATAGCGCATGCATGTATTCTGCCGTAGTCTCCCCCTTTGGGTCGGTAGAATAATACCGACGATATCCCCAGTCTGTCGTAAGAGAATACTAAAAGGGATCCCAGGGTCTCTTAACTTGGGAGTGTGGGTCGGGGGCCACGGGGCCTTCAGCTGAGTCCTGACATTGCTTCCATTTACTTGTGCCGGGCTCCTCACTTTCATCTATCCTCTCCAAACTCCCTTGGCCAACTTTGTTCTTTTCCGACCTCAACGGTATTAGAACATTCGAGGCCTAGGGAGTCTTTCATTTTCACGCCCTTCGTGGCCTTTGTCTTTCTTCGGCCGATACCTTCATTTTTCGAAGCGTCGGATCCCTTCCATTTTTTCACTCTGATTAGTGTTATCTAGAGAATGGTTGTATAGTTGTACTTCCTCTTAAAACAACAATCGCAACCACCATACGATAGAGAGTGTAAAGATGTAGGCCTAGGCCTATTTATAAACTTATGTTTCGTTCATCTCTTTGTATAAGTTATGTTAAACATCAAGCCTATTACAATGAAATAGTAATAATTATAAACACGTAACTGTTCATGCAATATTAATAAGAATACTATACTATCCGAGCTTAATCCCTCGGTAGTCGATACTTACAATATGTGATAGTTCTTTTAAGAAAGAGTGAGTAAGGTCGGATAATAAAATATTATAAATAGCAGCTTTCATTTACTTCTTCTTGTCGCTTCATTGTTATTAAAACATGTTCTACGTATGCTGTATTCGTGAAAATTTCCCATTAATATGACTTTTTCTTAGTTGATTTCAAGTGGCAGAAGACCAGAATAAAGTTAGTGTTTGGCTTTTCTATAGATGCCTACTGGGTTTATGTATCTAGTAATGAGGACTGGCCTACACAAACGCTGTTTCTTCTCACACGTCAGTTCATGCAATATTACAATATCACATATGAGAGTTGGCCTGCTTTTGTGCACATAGCCTCATTTGTACTTGTTCATGCTACAGATTTACTCTTGATCCTAGGCCGAAATTTGGTCCAATTAGATGTATTAGAAAATTTTCATAATACACTATATGTTTCCAAAGTCGAGGACTTTGAATAGTTTGTCTTGACAGTATTCAAGCTCTTTGGGACTTTTCAATGGCAAAATTACCAGTGTTTCACTCCAGTATGCCAGTTGTATAGCGTCAGATGCTCGTCAGTCGGATAGTCGCACATTTACAAGATGTGGCGACTAGTGTGTCGTTGATACACCGTGGAGGCACATATCTCCCCTGGTGCACTATCACTGCATATTCCCATAAATGAGGCTTGCAGGGGTGTCTCAACGGCACACTAGCCACCTGAGTCTTGGAATGGTGTGACAATTGAACTGACGAGTCCGCTGCCACAGTGGGGCGAAATACGGGTAATTTCATTATTAAAAGCTCCTAAAGAGCTTGAATATTTTAATATGCGTAATCGGTGAAATTAAACCGTAGTTCCTTTTTAGGAACTTTATTTTTTATAGTTTTGTTTTGTTAAGTTTTCATACGGTCCAACATAATGGCCTCGTTTCATTGTGCACGTAGCTTATGTTCAGTATTTCAAAGAGATTTAATTATTCCACTTGTGTCAAGACACCACTTGGTCCACGAGAAAGAATAATAATTCGTTTGTATGTCCGCTGAGCAAAAGAGGGCTTAAAGCACGATCTTTATTACTCATAGATACAAAACTTGCGACGATTATTAAAATAGTTCTTTGTGGAGCACCCATGTCACCGTGAAAAGAAGGGTGCCCGTGATGTGAGAAACACGTCAGTCTTGGCTGGGAGAGTCACTGTAGGGGTGGAGACACTAGTTCCTGTTTCGTCTGTACAAGTGGCGTCATTCTTCTTGTCACGTGACGTTGATCTCTTCATCTTCGTCGTCGTCGTCCTCGGGCGGCGTGTCGTCTTCGGGCTCGTGCAAGGTGTGAGGGTGTGGATGGATTAGCTCGTCCTTGAGCTCGGGCGAATGCAGGGGCGACAAGTCAGAGAGATCCAGTTTAGGCCGATCACTCTCGGCATCGCTCAGGTCGGGGTGCGGGTTGTTCTTATTGGGAAGAGTTTGCTCTCGAGAACCGCCACTCGCCAGCAACTCCCGCTCCTTCGAATTCCTCCACTTCATCCGTCGGTTCTGGAACCAGATCTTCACCTGCAACATCCAAGAACACCACTCAATAAATCAGACCACCATAAGACACAACTGAGATTACATTTGTTGTGGTCCTCGACCGAACTCTGTCTTAAAGACAACACATAAAATCTAGCACTTTGGTGTGATCCTCGGTCGCACTCTATGTCTTTTTTTTTTGTTTGCTAGTGGCTTTACGTCGCACCGACACAGATAGGTCTTATAGCGACGATGGGATAGGAAAGGCCTAGGAGTTGGAAGGAAGCGGCTATGATCTTAATTAAGGTACAGCCCAGGCATTTGCCTGGTGTAGAAATGGGAAACAACGGAAAACCATCTTCAGGGCTGCCGACAGCGGGATTCGAACCCACTATCTCCCGGATGCAAGCTCACAGCCGCGCGTCGCTAACCGCACGGCCAATTCACCCGGTACTCTATATCTTAAAGACAGAACCTACAAAATCTAGAACGAAAACTTAGCACACGAAATAATATCCTCCAGAAATTCAGCTGTACTCTATGGGGGACTTCAGCAACTAGGCCTACCTTACTATGCTCTTGTACTTGAATTTTCAGCAGCGAAATACTGTACTGCTACCCTGTACGGCTGAACAGCTGTCACACGAGGAAAGGTTAATATTTAAAAAATTGCGAACATCTAAGCCAAGCCAAGTCTCGACAATCCGCTCGCACTACCGCAGTTCAGCTTCTCCAGCGAGCTGGGTTTCCTTGCCGGCGCGATAGAGAGCTACCCCCAGCGAAATTTAAGGCCGCTTGGGTGTCGTATGCGCTTTGAGCTTCTTCGAGGCGGAGCTGTGCCCCCTCCCCCGACAGCAATTTACGACGATAGGCCAGCTAGCTTACGTAAGGTAATGTTAGTTTTAATAATTGACACTCGAAGTATTCAGCGCCACACACTAGAGACTGCAAGAAAAATATCAACATCTTAACAATATAGCCACCTGCACATCGTCTTGCTAATAAAAATAGAGCCAGTATATGAAATCAATTGTAATATAGAATAATATATTTTAGTCTTGGGTTTCGGCATGTATACAGTTTCTTCGAACAATTCATTGATGGCACGTGTAGAGTATGTGTTCCGATAGCCACAGAAAAATATTTATGTTGCCCAGCATGAACACAGAGTTAAGTGCGAATGGTTGTCTGTGATGGTGGTACATAGTGAATTTTTGTAGTGTTCTTCTTGGATTATAGGTGAAGGTTTCGCGAGTTCTGTGGCATTCTTCATGAATATAACGTGTGTTATACGTCGTGACAAATATTTTCCCTGGATTGTCATTGATGCACGTACACTCAGTATGCGAGTGAAACTATAAAACTTCAGTGACGGTAAAATACCAGTTAAGTTTTGCTGATTAGTTTAGATTAGGCTTTTTAAGTAAGAGACAAATAGTTAGTCCCAGTGCATTTTTGTGAAAACAATGACTGTACTATCACGAAGCGTCACCGGATGAAACTGTAAGTACATTGTTTAAAATCTGCTATAGATTAAGTTATGATGGTGTCGTCACTGCCGTGGATAGCATCTTGGAAGTATGTGCGAGCGTGTGATTGAAAATATTCTCGAAAGATCTTTCTCAGGTAGACCTTTCCACGAAAAACGCAGCTTTATAAAATGGTAATGTTGACTTTAGAGAGTGTAGTGGGGCTACAATTGTTTATATTTAAAACACTATTTTGCAGCTGGGGTAATTAATATGTTGACCGCACGCCACTGTCACCAACACTCTTCAGTCGATTCACCAGGATATCAAGGATTTCAGAGGAAGACTGAAATCACGCAACACACCAGTAAGAACAACCGAGGAACTTAAAGCTTTCATGCTACCCGAAGAATGGGAACATAAGTAGGCACGCTTAGCTCCAGAATGGTATAAACTCTATGTTCCAAATGATATCCCTGGATGTTAAGATCTACCACTTAGGAGTTGAACGTGTCTGAATAGACTTCCTAAGAAACACGAAAGATCGGCATTACCTAAGTGGGGCTTCCGTAATTCACCTACCTGCGACTGTGGAGTGACATTAGGCAATAGAGCATATCATGTTTGACTGACCTCTTCGCTCATACCAGGGACCACAGGCAGACTGAATAGATGTCCCGATTAGATTAATTCAGTGGCTTAATTATCTGAACATCCAATTGTGACTGGTTATAAAGCCTCGTATGAGCTGCTGAAAACATCTCCTTGCTGATAATAGTTTTAGGGGCCTTTGTTTCTATGTACGTGTCTTGCAATTTTTTTACGTTTTAGTGTCCATGTTTTTGTTATATGGTAAATAAATAAATAAATAAATAAATAAATAAATAAATAAATAAATAAATAAATAAATAAATAAATAAATAAATAAATAAATAAATAAATAACCTTAAACTCAAACTTCAGGAGGAATAGGACAACTTTGGAGGCCTTTATGTGTTATTCATATGTTCACTTCAGGTAAATTGTGGGATGAAATGATGGCTTTTAGTGCTGGGAGATCCCGGGACGGGTTCAGCTCGCCAGGTGCAGGTCTTTTGATTTGACTCCCGTGGGCGACCTGCGCGTCGTGATGAGGATGAAATAATGATGTAGACAACAAATATACCCAGCCCCCGTGCCAGGGAAAGTAACCAATGATGGTTAAAATTCCCGACCCTACCGGGAATCGAACCAGGAACCCCTGTGACCACAGGCCAGTACGATAACCATTTAGCCATGGAGCCGGGCAATTGTGGAATGATACCTTATCTCGAGTTCTTAGGCACGGTTTTTAGTCCTAACGCTGCATAAGCAAGTGCAGACAGACAGGCACATTATGATGTGTCTTGTCCATGCAGGAAGAGGAAGATAGAGCAAAAGTGGTGCAGTTTAAACTTGTACAGTAATGAATATCCTCGAAGACCCACAACTTTTCTTGAGGATTGGGCGGTAGAATACGTCGACGATACCGCCTTCTTATTATAAGAGGCAACTGAAAAAGGGATCCCAGGGGTTCTCAACTTCGGAGCGTCGGCTGGAAACCACAGTGCTCCTAAATATTACTGGCATTGCTTTTTCTTATTTCTGTCAGGTTCTTCACGTTCATCTTTCCCTTCTGCTCTCCCTTGAACTCTTCTTCTCTTCAGCCCGACGTTATTAGGTTTGCAAACCCCAAGGAGTCTTTCATTTTCATTTTTTTTGGTCCTTCCCTTCCATTTTCAGACATCTTTCTTCCTTTTTTTCTCTCTTCTGGTTAGAATTCAGAGATGACAGCTGACTAATTGTACTTCCCCTTAGAACAGCGGCCGGCAGAGTTACATTTATGATATTTACTACGTATCAGTCATCACTTATCTCCATTTAGGGCTGTCGTTCAGGTGGCAGATTCCCTACCACTTGTTTACCTCGTCTTTTCTTAAATTACTTCAAGGAACTTGGAAATTTATCGAACATCTTCCTTGATAAACTATTCCAATCGCGAAGTCCTCTTCCTATAAATTAATATTGGTCCAAATGTGTACGTTTGAATTGCAAGTTTATCTTCATATTATGGTTTTCCCTACCTTTAAAAGCCCCGCTCAAGCTTATCGGTCTACTTATGTCATTCCATGCCATCTCTCCACTGGCAGCTTGGAATATACCATTTAGTCGAGCAGCTCGTCTCCATGCTCCCAATTCTTCCCAACCCAAAGTTTGCAACATTTTCATAACACTACTCTTTTGTCGGAAATCAACCAGAACAAATAGTGCTGCTTTCCTTTGGATCTTTCCTACTTCTCGAATCAAGTCATCCTGGCGAGGGTCCCATTCACTGGAACCATACTCTAATTGGGGTCCAACCAGAGAAATATACGCCCTCCCCATTACGTCAGTACTATAATCCCTAAATTCCCTCATAACCACACGAAGAGATCTGCAAGTTTTTTACAACCTCATTAACGTGATTATCCCAAGATATTTTCTTAAAGTAACACCTAGGTACTTACAGTGATCCCCGTGAGGTACTTTCACCCTATCAACTCATTAATTAAAACTGAGAGGACTTTCCCTATTGGTAAAACTTACAACCCGACATTTCATCTCGTTTACCATCATATCATTGTTTACTGTTCGTCTCACAACATTCTCTAGGTCTTCCTGCAGTCGCCTACAATCCTGTTTTTTTGTTTTTTGTTTGTTTTTGCTATTGGCTTTACGTCGCACTGACACAGATACGTCTTACGGCGACGATAGGACAGGAAAGGGCTAGGACTGGGAATGAAGCGGCCGTGGCCTTAATTAAAGTACAGCCCCAGCATTTGCATGGCGTGAAAATGGGAAACCACGGACAACCATTTTCAGGGCTGCCGACAGTGGGGTTCGAACCCACTATCTCCCGAATACGGGATACTCACCGCACTTAACCGACTGCAGCTATCGAGCATTCTCCAAGTCCCGTCACTGCTCTGTTAAAGCTTATAAGCCCTTACTCTCCACGCCGCGGTCGGTGCACAGAAACTGCGAGCGGAATCCATACGTGGTTAGTGCGACTGTAAATCACTAGCAAAAGAAGCTGAGAGGAGCAGGTAGTTTAAGAAAAGTAAAGTAAGTCGGAAAAATGGTACGCCGGACGTGAATACGGTGCCTGAACTGTTAGTTCTATAAAATGGAAAGCACTAAGTCTACTTAGAATTCATTTCTTTCTTTATTTCCTGGCATTTTCCCCAGTTATCTTGGGTCAGTAATTATGTGGGTTAATCCCTAGTTTTACGGACGGATGCCCTTTCTGACGCCAACCCTATGTAGAGGGATGTTTCTTGCTATTTTGCTTTACGTCGCACCGATCAGATAGGTCTTATGGAGACGATGGGATAGGGAAGGACCAGGAGTGGGAAGGAAGCGGCCGTGGCCTTAATTAAGGTATACAGCCCCAGCATTTGCCTGGTGTGAAAATTGGAAACCACGGAAATCCATCATCAGGGTTATCGACAATGGGATTTGAACCCACTATCTCCCGGATGCAAGCGCACAGCTGCTCGACTAACCGCACGACCAACTCGTCCGGTGTGTAGAGGGATGTATTCACCATTGAGTTTTTTTTTTGTGGTGGTTAGTAGTATGTTCTGTGTAAATGAAGGCGTGTATTAAGACGACGCCACCCAGCCCCCGATGTAGAGGAATTATCCCCGGCCAGGCCGGGAATCGAACCCAGGACCCTATGAACCGAAGGCTTTACGCTGGCCATACAGCCAAGGAGCCGGAAATTTACAATAATTTTCTGTAAAATAATTCATATGATTTTCTTCCTAACTCTAGTAGTTCTGCAGGGGAAAATTATTTTCTGTCTGATTCACGCATGTGAAAATAGTTATTGATAGGGCCTATCCATTAGTAGTGTAAGTCCAACAATCGTTGCACTTCTCTACTTCGTGAGAGAAACTTTGTAAAGTTAGAAGATGAAAAGCAAGTGTGGAGCACGCCAAAGGAAATGTAACTTAGTCTATGGTCGGTCAAAAATAAAAATAAAGTAAAAAATCATGGTATTGTATGTTCCTCGCATTTAATATCTTATCAGACTATTTTAATTAAGATATTTATCAAAATATAATTCACCTCCCATGTGTATACAAACTTTGCTGATCCCAACAACAAACATAGTTTCAGTTGTTTCTGTGACAGGTGTATCTGAGAGGAACGTATACAAAACCATGCGCTCATTCTTTGTTTGAGCGACTGTACCTTTAAAGGGTGATACACTGCCTAATCTGTCAGAAGTACAAGAAATCTTCCCTGGCTACGTTAGCTGACATGTTAACTAATGTAGAGGCTGAGGAAAGAGATGAAATATGGTTCGCATTATTATTTGAACTGTTTACTATTGTTACCAACAGTGTTCAAATCCGATTTCTAATTCTGACCTCAATGCGGGTGGAGCCGCAGTACAGAGTGATTAAGAAAGTTACGCAGGGACTGAAGTAGCCCATAGAGGGGTCGAATTACAGTACATAGCCTACAACTTTCGATCAAGTCAATAGGAACGTATAGTGCAAGAGGGAAACCCTGTGTCATTGTCCATTATGTCTTTCTGACACTCCCAGGCTTGCCTTGATGCAGGCTTTCGTAGATAGGTCGGAACAGAAAACTTTCCAAGTTAGCGAATGTAGGTCTCAATTTGAACCTCGACTGTAACATTGAATTGTAGATGTTCCCGTATTCATGACTGACAGGGTAGCCCTATAACCTCTTAATATCCCATTTTCCAATGGCAAGATGTAATAACGCGGCATCTGCTGCTCTGCGCAGGCCGACAAGTCTTTTATGTCGGTGACATGTGTTTCCCATTCTATGATTGATCATCTCCACTGGATTCCAGTTTTACTGACTTTCACCGCGTCGCCGGGAAATCAATTATTACATCATTTCATGGAGGGAGTTGTGAGCATTGTTCGCTCTCCAGCCGCAGCTGGGTGGCTCAGGGGAAGAGGGAGTCTTAAGCCGCGTTTATTAAGGACTCGGGCCAGATAAACTGTGCATGTGACTGTTATCTTCGACATGACGTTCTTCGCGTTGTCTCTGGTTACTTGACGACAGTATTGGGTAGAATGTAGTGGGATTTCAAATCAAGGAGCTTCATACACTAGAAAAATCTTTACATACCATTATTTTTGGTTCATCTGATAGGTCGCATCTTCCATTGTCTCTATACCAACTGTCATGCAAACATTCCTGGTAGTTTCTAGGTGTTTGCAGTTTATTGAAGAGTTATATCCTCCAGTCAGAACAGTGGGCCTAATATGAGTACACCACTGCTCTGTACTCGTGATATTTGCTGTTTGAGTTACATTCTTTACTCTCTTGATTAATGGATAAACAAAGAAACAAGTCGTTCTAACCTCATATTCCAAAACTTAATTGGGTGACTCAAAATTATGTGAATTTTTTGTTCGCTCTCAGTCGGGATGAGTAGGCCTTAAATAGGACGGTGGAGGGCTGACCTTCTAAGCTGAAGTTAGTAGGTTCGATCCTGGCTCAGTCCGGTAGTATTTAAAGGTGCTCGAATACGCCAGCCTCCTGTCGGTAGATTTACTAGCACGTAAAATAACTCCTGCAGGACAAAATTCCGGCCTCTCAGTGTCTACGAAAACCGTGAAGGTATTTAATTTAACGTAACATTATTATTATTATTATTATTATTATTATTATTATTATGAATATTATTATTATTATTATTATTATTATTATTATTATTATTATTTTATTCCAACAAGCCCGCCTGGTGGCCATGATCGTTAAGGCGCTGAAGTCTAAACGGTCTGATATTGAGATTAGCCGGTTCGAGTCCCGTTGGTCGAAAAACATTTCACCATCAGAATGTTGACCGGCAGGGTAGGGGAAGTGGTGGTATACATTTTCTAATCACTAGATTGCGTGCCAAAAGCCTGGATTAAATTCCAAACCTCTCCGCAGTGCTCATATGGAGTGAGGGCATATGACGCTGTTGATGGTGATTCGTCCGTCGGATGGTGACGTTAAGACGTTAAGCAGACCCCTTGGTGCTATTCGACAGGAGTAGGCTAGGTGCCGGCACCGGGTTTCACCCTCTCCCTACTATCATATATCACATCATTCATTTCATCTCATTAACTCCTCTGATGAGGTTGACGTCAGGAAGGGCATCCGGTCATAAAAAACCCGCCACGACGGATTCATCTCACCACCAGACCCCGTAGGAAAACGGGACAAGGGTTGGACAATAACAACAACAACAACAACAACGTCGCACCGACACAGACAGGTCTTATGGCGACGATGGGATAGGAAAGACCGTGGTCTTTAGATATAGTCCCAGAACTTTCCTGGTGTGAAAATGGGAAACCACGGAAAACCATCTTCAGGGCTGCCAACAGTGAGGTTCAAACCCATTATTTCCCGAATGCAAGCTGATAGATACGAGACCCAAACCACACAGCCATTTGCTTGGTTTTTATTATTATTTTTGGTTCATCTGATAGGTCGCATCTTCCATTGTCTCTAACCAACTGTCATGCTTTATTATTATTATTATTATTATTATTATTATTATTATTATTATTATTATTATTATTATTATTATTATTATTATTATTATTATTATATGTCTATCCATTAGTCGCAGTTTCTGGTACAGGGTCAGGGATGAGGTGAGATGAAATTATAATGTATGTTTTCACGGCCCCCGAATGCTCTATCTGTCACCAACCTCAGTTGAGGAGCCAATGAAGACGAAATGAATGATATTGGGTAAGGAGGTGGGAGGAATCGGCTTTGGACTATGAATAGGAACTGTCCCGGCATTTGCCTGAAAGTGAAAATGGGAAACCACAGTAAACAACAACAACAACCGCCACCATAATCATCAACTATTTGTTCACTCTCCGACTGCAGCCGAGTGGTTCAGGAGAAAGCTGAAAGGACTTGAACGGATATACTGTGTATGTGACTGCTATCTTCAGCGCGAGGATATTCTTCACATTGTCTCCGTCTCTTCTTAATTAAAAACTTAATTAAAAATAATAAAATAAAACAATTAAAAACTAAAGGGTTACAGGCGTTAAACTACCAACAGTTCTACACTTTCAAAAATAAACAAACTGACTTTTTCTACAGTCTATAATATACCTGTTAATCTTGTGGTTGTTCATCCTCTAGACGAAAAAGCTCTGTTTTCAACAGGAGTGAAAAACATCGCACGTATTTTACTTTACTTTTGCGAATATTGTGTTGTTTTTTTTAAAACAAAATTTTGAAAAGCTGTCAGTAACCAACGGCCTTATACAAAATCACGCCACACGAAATGTTATAATAATGTTGGTTGTGGTCAAATTTCAAGGGAATATCTCCGATAGTTGCAAAGATATTGAATATTTTCTGAAATGTACGTTCACTAGTGTATGAAACCTCTTAGCACGTTTCAGCTAATGGCGTAGGCATATTAAAACACTGGATACCGGTGAGACGTCCATCATTATGTAACTTTAGACGTGGTAACCACTTGGATGAGTAGTCCACGAGCGGTTGGCAGAAAGGAACTAGCCACCAAGCACAAGCTCAGAATGCCTGATGCGTGGTCTCTCGATCTAGCTGTAGCAATGACTAGGCCGTCAAGGTCTAGAATTTCTTTTCGTTTTTTGACGTAGAATATGTTTACAGTTCCTGAACCGTACTTGGGTCGGTGAGCGTTACAAAAACATGGAAGTTTTAATATATAACTAATTGCTAAAACACGTGTGAGTTGGGCGCGCGGCTGTGAGCTTGTATCCGGGAGATAGTGGGTTCGAACCCACATGTCGGCAGCCCTGAAGATGGTTTTCCGTGGTTTCCCATTTTCACACCAGGAAAATGCTGGGGCTGTATCTTAATTAAGGTCACGGCCGCTTCCCTCCCACTCCTAGGCCTCTCCTATTCCATCGTCGCCATGAGACCTATCTGTGTCGGAGTGACGAAGAGCCAAAAAAAAAAAAAAAAAAAAAAAAAAAAAAAAAAAAAAAAAGACACGTGCGAGGACAGTTTGAGACCTCATTCTAAAGTGGAAGAACCACTGTACTTAGCAACAAGAGCCTGACTTCAGTATGACGTCACCACCGGGTGCTACCATCTCGGGATACCAACATCACCGTGCCGCGCGGCCAACAATTAGCGTAGTTGCGGCGTAGTAGCACGTCGTGTGAGGCGTCACTTGATTCTTCTGAATGGATGCTACATGTATACAATAAAATAATACAAAGCGAATGTCTGAGAAAATCGTCGTGCCAACAAGTGCGACAAATTTATCTCTTATAAACTGTCGCGGCATACAGTCTTCTTCTATCGATTTTCCCACATCTGTGGAGTCGTGGGTACGAGGTGGGTCGCACTTCTGGATTTGGCGTTGTTTTACGCCCGGATGCCCTTCCTGACTCCAACTCTATGTGGAGGGATGTATTCACTATTGCGTTTCTGTGGTGGTTTTGCAGTGTGATGTGTTGTGGGAATATGAAGAGGAGAGTGTTGGGACAAACATAAATACCCAGTCTCCGAGCCAGAAGAATTAACCATACCGTGATTAAAATCCCCGACCGGGCCGAGAATCGAACTCGAGACCCTCTGAACTGAAGGCCTCAACGCTGACCATTCAGCCAAGGAGTAGGACTGTCGCAACATACAGTATGGGTAGTAAAATCACTTCAAAATGATCCAGAACGCATTTGAGAGAATAAGAGATGATGTCAAAATTCCAGAAGGTCCAAAATTGCCAATGGAGAGCGTCTCAAAGTTAAGGCGGTCGAGCCGGGCTCAGTGGCTCAGACGGTTCAGGCGCTGGCCTTCTGACCCCAAATTGGCAGGTTCGATCCTGGCTCAGTCCGATGGTATTTGAAGGTGCTCAAATACGTCAGCCTCGTGTCGGTAGATTTACTGGCACGTAAAAGAACTCCTGCGGGATAAAAATCCAGCACCTCGGCGTCTCCGAAAACCGTCAAAAGTAGTTAGCGGAACATAAAACAATGACATTATTATTAAAGCGATTGAGCGTCGGGAGGTGAATTCCCCAGTCGAACACATCTGCTGGCGCAGTGGTGCAAAGGGATTTGGGACTCGTATTCTTGAAGTTGTGTAAATTTGTTTAGAATTAACAAATAAAATGTCAACAATAACATTTCAAACTCATACGGTGCTGACTAGATACAGTAGGTACTTTACAGTATTTCGACAATACCCGTCACATATACATAGGCTATTTTACGACAAAAATTAGGGTTGTGACCCCGACACAGCCCTGTTCGATTTCTTAATGTTCGTTGCTATACAAAGGTATCTAGATGTTTTTTCCGTAGGTGTCTTGGCATAAGGAAGAGCAAAGTGTAGCTTCCACTAAAGTCTCAGTCGCATTTGTGGCTGTAATGGTGTGGAAGCTGCGAGGTATGAATGGAATAGCAAAGGATCATAAGTGGATTTATTGTAATTGAGGCAGACATTTAGTTTCGTTTATTTATTTTTTATGTTGGCATTATTAACATAATAAAGATATTTTAAAATAAAACATAGGCCTATTATACTTTAAAAAATTCTCAGCAAATTGGAATTATTGCCCCAACAACCTCTAGTCTTCAATATTATTAATGTTATAAGTGAATTAAGTTATCTCAATGATTTATTCTGAAAGGACATCGTTGATGATACGTTTATACAGTAAGTTATATTTTCATTTTTGTGAACTTATATACCTTTCATGGATAAAGAATTTCATTTTATATAGTCGCGCGAGCTGATTTTAAATGAATAGCTAAGATAATAACGAAGCCTCCTTTTCACGTTGACGAGGAACATTAGAATAGCACATGAAGGTGCGCAGATGGGGGAGTTACCCCGGCGGGTGACGTATGCAAAACACAGCCCACTTCTTTTTAACATCTCTAGAACAAAACGTTCAGCCAAGTGAATACAATTTTAATTTTTTTTATACATAAAAAAGGGGGAACGATAAAATAATATAAAAAGGCTTTGCTTTTAATAGGCGCGCCGTGTATGGAAATGACATCAAAAAACTGTTTATTTCACGCCTGAGTGATCCCGCATCAAAGCGAATGTAGACGGCAACGCATAGGGGTTTGTTTAATTGTGTAAGTCATAACGGGAGGCAGTCGAGATTACCTGTTACAGTACAATATGTTTATCTTCATCCGAGTGGCCACAAGCACGCATCAATGGGCGCAATTCATCATTGTAAAAAACACACACAAAGATAGCAGCCAGTAATGACGCTCAATTAGCTGGTTATTTACAAGTCGAGTACCATCGCGGACAAATAAACAGCTCACAGAGTTTAAAGCTCGCAAACTGAATGCCCAGGAAGTTTTCAGAGGAAGCGGATACCGAGAGCAAACCAAACCGACGTACACTGGTATCCTTTTTTTTTTTTTGCTAGGGGCTTTACGTCACACCGACACAGATAGGTCTTACGGCAACGATGGGATAGGAAAGGCTTAGGAGTTGGAAGGAAGCGGCCGTGGCCTTAATTAAGGTACAGCCCCAGCATTTGCCTGGTGTGAAAATGGGAAACCACGGAAAACCATTTTCAGGGCTGCCGATAGTGGGATTCGAACCTACTATCTCCCGGATGCAAGCTCACAGCCGCGCGCCTCTACCCGCACGGCCAACTCGCCCGATCACACTGGTATCCTTGAATTCATTATCCTTATATTTCCTCAGACACACATATGTAGAGATATGATGATGATGATAATAATAATAATGATAATAATTTATTATTATTATTATTATTATTATTATTATTATTATTATTATTATTATTATTATTTGGGGCCGATGACCTACCTGTTAGGCCCTTTAAACAACAAATATCATCATCATCATCATCATCATCATGATTAGAAAATTAAATAATAATAAGTGATTTGGCTTTGAGGTGAATTTGCATTCGGGAGATGGTGAATACGAACATTACTGTCGCTTCTCCTGAAGATGGTTTTCTGTGGTTTGTCTATTTTCACACCAGGCACCGTACCTGAATCAAGGCCACGGTCACTTCCTTCCCAGTCCTAGCCCTGTTCCATCTCATCGTCGCCGTAAGACCTGTCTGGTCCGGTGTGACTTTTATAATAAATAAATAAATAAATAAATAAATAAATAAATAAATAAATAAATAAATAAATAAATAAATAATGATTATAAAGGAATGAAGGAATACTGGACCAACATTAAAGCTCAAAGGAAACAGTTGAAATGACGTGGTCCATAGTTGGCCGAAACGAAACAAGAAGTATGATTATAAACTGACATCAGTGTGGCACATAGCTGTATGGGACAACACTGCTTGACTTGTTTGGATGGTTGATTTTGCAGTGCGCTGTAACGTAGCATAAGATCCAGCGTCAGTGGGAGCTGTAGGATACATTGCAAAAGGCGAACTCAGGCGTCCTCGACTTGTTTGGTTGAGGGGAGTATGAGATGGCGATTCTGCTGAGACTGGCATTTCTCAAATTGACTTTTGCTACGCTCCTCACTTTCTTCTTTCCTATCTTATCTCTCTTGATCAACTCTTATCCTCAACCGACCCTCATGGTATTAGCTTAGCGAGGCCTAGACAATTTCTCATTTTCACTCCCTTGGTGACCCTTCTCTTTCTTTTATCGGTACTGTGTCCGACTCCATGGCTAAATGGTTAGCGTGCTGGCCTTTGGTCACAGGGGTCCCGGGTTCGATTCCCGGCAGGGTCGGGAATGTTAACCATAATTGGTTAATTTCGCTGGCACGGGGGCTGGGTGTATGTGTCGTCTCCATCATCATTTCATCCCCATCACGAGGCGCATGTCGCCTACGGGAGTCAAATCAAAAGACCTGCACCTGGCGAGCCGAACATGTCCTCGGACACTCCCGGCACTAAGAGCTATACGCCATGTCATTTCATCGATACTGCCATTTTTCTCTTCTGATTAAAGTTAATTATGGTTGCTTCGTTGTATAATAATAATAATAATAATAATAATAATAATAATAATAATAATAATAATAATAATAATAATAATAATAATAATAATAATCACTACCACCATGTCATTCTTCCGGTGATCACTACTCGTTATGCTATTCCTCTGTGTGTGGAGTGGTGGAACAGAGCCATGGTATCCCCTGCATGTCGTAAGAGAAACTGACGAATCAAAACCACTTTTTTCCAGATTAACCGAGCACTCCGTTACTACCTGGGCTAGGCAGACCCCTGCACTTTCGCTGTCCATTGTTAGTTTCCTAATAACGTAAGGGTAATTGCCATGTATTGTGTGATTATTTTTGTCCTATTTTAACATTTGCAATTACAGAAATTGTTGTCTAATGTTACCTACTTTAGGACTGTCTATCTTGTACATAAACCATTCACTACTGATCTGCACTTACGGCAGTCGCCCAGGTGGCAGATTCCCTATCTGCTGTTTTCCTAGCCTTTTCTTTAATGATTGCAAAGAAATTGGAAATTTATTTAACATATCCCTTAGCAAGTTATTCCAATCCCCAATTCCTCTTCCTTTAAATGAATATTTGACCCAATTTGTCCTCTTAAATTCCAACTTTATCTTCATATTGTGGTCTTTTCTACTTTTAAAGACAGCACTCAAACTTATTCGTCTACTAATGTCATCCACGCCATCTCTCCACTGACAGCTCGGAACATACCACTTAGTCGAGCAGCTCGTCTCCTTTCTCTCAAGTCTTCCCAGCCCAAACTTTGCAACATTTTTGTAACGCTACACTTTTGTCGGAAATCGCCCAGAACAAATCGAGCTGCTTTTCAATTGATTTTTTCCAGTTCTTGAATCAAGTAATCCACACTGGAACCATACTCTAGTTGGGGTCTTACCAGATACTTATATGCCCTCCCCTTTACATCCTTACTACAACCCCTAAATACCCTCAATACCGTGTGCAGAGATCTGTAACCTTTATTTACAATCCCATTTATGTGATTACCCCAATGAAGGTCTTTCCTTATATTAACACCTAGGTACTTACAATGATTCCCAAAAGGAACTTTCACGCCATCAACGCAGTAATTAAAACTGAGAGGACTTTTCCTGTTTGTGAAACTCACAACCTGACTTTTAACCGCGTTTATCATCATACCATTACCTACTTTCCATCTCACAACATTATCGAGGTCATTTTGCAGTTTCTCACAATCTTTTTTATTTTATTACTCTATACAGAATAACATCATCCGCAAAAAGCCTTATCTCTGATTCCACTTCTTTACTCATATCATTTATACATAAGAAAATATAAAGGTCCAATAATTCTACCTTGAGGAATTCCCCTCTTAATTATTACAGAGTCATCAGATAGAGAGCTTCTCCTACTCTAATTCTTTGAGATCTATTTATTAGAAATATAGCAACCCATTCGGTCACTCTTTTGTCTAGTCCACTTGCACTCATTTTTGCCAGTATTCTCCCATGATCCACCCTATCAAATGCCTTAAATAGGTCAATCGCGATACAGTCCATTTGACCTCCTGAATACATACACAACGCAACTGAGGAGGCCTTAAAATGGATCAATGGACTTGATTTGGAACTATAGGCTTCTGCTTGTATATATTGTGTATATATTGTATACTTATTTATATAATCTATCTGTGCACATCATACGATAAATAAATAACATCCTGAATCCAGGATATCTGCTATTTCTTGCTAGAATCCTACAAGTTGTGCTTCAGTGGAATAACCTTTCCTAAACCCAAACTGCATTATATCGAACCAGTTAATAATTTCGCAAACATATCTAAAATATTCGGAAAGAATGCTTTCCCAAAGCTTACACACAATGTCAAACTGGCCTGTAATTTTCAGCTTTATGTCTATCACCCTTTCCTTATACACAGGGGCTACGATAGCAACTCTCCATTCATTTGGTATGCAGTCACACATCTTCATTATAGAATCATGCCTTTCAGCGTTCAGTCCGCAAGCCTCTGTGAATGAACTAAGTGCCTTTACAATCTTATCTGCTGTTATCTCTATCGTTGTGGCCTCGTTTAGTTCCACACCTCTTATCTTGAAATAATTAAAAGCTGACTTTATCCATTATAGCCTTGGTTCTCTCTACTTCTTTTACCTTCCATGGCCGAGTCCATCATTCTCCTAGGTAACCTATCATTAAACTCACATGATCCCACCATCGAAGCCAGTTTAGGCGTACGGCATCATCCATCGAGTTTGTTCCTAACAGTCTCTATCTCATCATTCCGAGTACCTTCCTATCATTGTTCCCAACTTTTTGTACCAGCAATCCTTCATGATTTGTTACTTCCAACTTATGACTCAGATATTCCGAATTCATCCAGCTTTCACTCAAAGTCTGAGAGCTCAGACCTTTCTTACAGAATACCGTTGTTCGCACTGCATGAGCTTTGCTGTACCTTAATTTTGATTCACTATCATCCTCGGAGAATATACAATCTAAGTAATTGATATAATCCACTTGTTCCAGTTTTGTATTCCTGCCCTACCTATTCTTTCTCGAAAAATATTAAAATTTGTACTAAGGTTTATTGAGTCTATGCCAACAAACTGTATATCCTTACAATGATCCACGTTGCGTTACTACCACTCTGCAGGGGGACAAGAAGCCTTGTACGTTGAAATGAGGGTGCGCTACGTGTGTGCAAGTCGATTGACTCAAACTCAGCAAAATGAAATTTAAATAATCCTCCCGATGAGGTGGAAACCATTATCTTCCAACCTTACTCTTATGATTCTCAATATGGCCGCCCCTCCCCACTTTTCATCAATAATCCTCCCTCCTCCGCCTCCTCCCCTGTCGTCTGCACCAGCGCCAAATAAAATTTAATTATACGCGGCGCAGATTGTGTAAGTTTCCTCATTTTGATTCGATCCCCCCATTCCCTGCCACCCCTCTTGGCGCCTTCCCTTCACGTCACCATCTTTAATCTTTCTTTTTGCAGCTGGACGCAAGGAGCTGGCGTTACGTCTATGTTATGTCCCCAGCACTCGGTACCGCCATCAAGTGTTGTCTGACATAACTCGTAGTGCGACACTCGCTCATCTTTACGTTTCCTGTAGAACTCTGCGTAGATTCAGACAAGTAACACGAGCTCACAGATGTCAGATGTGTGAGGCAAAAGAGCTGAGTTTGACCATTTCCTTGTGCTAGGCTCCTTGGACAACTCTTCGTTATTTTCGACTATACCATAAGAATTACGAGGCATGCTGCTTTGATTTTCGCAGCTACCACAAACCTTCTCTCCCCAAATTTACTTCATATACCCCATCGCTCTATATACCCTGACTGTCGTGACCGATGTCTAAGAGGGGTTATTCCTTAGGTCCTCTCAAATTAAGAGTATGAACTGGAGACCATGGGGCTCCTAGCAGAGTCTGGGATTGTTTTAATATACTGTATTTGTGGCAGGTTTCTCTTTTTCATATTTTTCTTAATTCTTTTTACCCTATGTGGATGGGGCGGTAGCATACATCTGCGATATCACATATCTGTCGTAAAAGGCGACTGAAAGGGGAATCCCAGGGGAGAGTGGGTTGTCGGCCATGGGGCGCGTAGCTGAGTTTAAAATGTATTCCACTTATATCAGGCTTCTCATTTTAATTTTTTCCGATCTCCCTTGATCAACTCTTGCTTCCTTCAGACCCCGACGGTAATAAGTTTGCGAGACACAGGGAGTCTTTCATTTGCATTGCTTCACAAAACTTCCCTTTTTCTGCCTATACGTTCATTTTTCGAAGGGTTGGACCTGTTCTATTTGTTCTTCTGGTTAATATTAACATAATAATAATAATAATAATAATAATAATAATAATAATAATAATAATAATAATAATAATAATAATAATAATATTTTTGCTATTTGCTTTACGTCGCACCGACACAGATATGTCTTATGGCGACGATGGGATAGAAAAGGCATAGGATTGGAAAGGAAGCTGCCGTGGCCTTAATTAAGGTACAGCCCCAGCATTTACCTGGTGTGAAAATGGGAAACCACGGAAAACCATCTTCAGGGCTGCCGACAGTGGGGTTCGAACCCACTATCTCCCGATTACTGGATACTGGCCGCACTTAAGCGACTGCTGCTATCGAGCTCGGTAATAATAATAATAATAATAATAATATTAATAATAATAATAATAATAATAATAATAATAATAATAATAATAATAATGTTATTGGCTTCACGACCCACTAACTATTTAATGTTAACAGAGGATGATTGGTTACATTTCCTCTCAAAAGAAACATTAATCACCACCATCACCTCATCCTTGTTCAATTCTTGTTCTTATCCTAGGTCTAGGGATTCTTTCATTTTCCAGCCCTTTCTTGCCCTTTACTTTCTTTTACTGATGGCTTAATTCTTCATTCATTCTCTTCCTCCTCTCTTTTCGAGTTCAGAGACGATAATCATCTTGTTGTGTTCCCCTTCAAAACAACAAATCACTATCACCACCAACGTCGATTAACACCGCATGACAACACGCTGACGATACCGAGTATCCTTTAATATAACAAAATCTCCATCGTCACCAACATGGACATCACAGCGGCACGGGCTATCAGACAGCATTCACTGACTTAGTACAAAGAGTTGCTCTCAACTCGTGCCAAACTTCTAAAGAAAGTCAACGAAGCGTCGATAATAATAATAATAATAATAATAATAATAATAATAATAATAATAATAATAATAATAATAATACACTTACGGTTACAACCCGTAATGGCCTAACTTAAGTGTAGTACAAAGTAACCCGATTCTATACAATAATCGTTCCTATTTTTATATTCTGAGCATTGTCTAAAATAGACACTAGTACTGTATGTACCTTAGCGTGTCTTCTTTAACAGTTGTGTAGGTGGATTGAATCGTCAGCGAAATACCGCAAGGTCAGCGATACAAAAGTGTTACATGTAAAGCTCGTAATTCAATAACATTACCTTACCTGGTAGACCTATAGTAAGCAAGGACTCCATACCTTTATATGGAACATTCAGCTCTGCAAACGAATTACCATATAGAAACTCTAGGACTTAAAAACTGCCACGTTCTCGTACAGCCAAGTAAGTAGCCAGTACCTGAAGGCACACACTGTACGAAATTCAATTAATAAAGTGGTTGCAAGCCCAAATAAGCAACTTGTAGTTTTACGTGGCTGTTGAAGTCGGGATCATAGTCAAGAGACCTTCATTTTAAGATGGAATCCGAATAACAGCGACATGAATTTTAATTTTAAAAACCTCACTGCACTGACTGGGATTTAAACCACAGCTACCTTCATGAGAATCCAGTGACGTCACTTGCCTATTACACCCTTGTTAATGGTTGCATGAAATACCACAATAATAATAATAATAATAATAATAATAATAATAATAATAATAATAATAATAATAATAATAATAATAATAATAATAATAATCGTGTACTCTTATTCTCTATGGGCTACACCGCGTAGAAGAAATTAGGCTACTCAAAATATGAAAAGGCGTCGACGTTTCGATTGACTTATGCCAATCTTTATCAGGAGAATAAATTGACGAACGAAATAACACTGTTCGTCTAGATGTGCTCCCTGTGTTGCGGTCTAATCGAAGCCAGATTGTTGATTTCTAAGCGAAACAATTACCGGGAATCAAGCTGTGCTACGGATGTAATCAGCATCTCTATTGAAATTGCGAGGATGTTCTCGTATTGCTGTCCCTTCTCTTAAAATCCTAAAAACCATTGTGTTTCACCGGAGCCAGTACTTCCGTATCTTAGAACATGACGTCGTGGCCGGGTGACCAGGCGTTAAGAGGTCAAAGAGGAAGTAATACATATCCCTAACGTAACAGTTTGTCCGACTCATTGGCTGAATGGGCAGCGTACTGGCCTTCTGTCCAGAGGGTCCCGGGTTCGATTCCCGGCCGGGTGGGGGATTTTAACCTTCAATGGTTAATTCCAATGGCGAGGGGACTGGGTGTTTGTGCTGTCCCCAACATCCCTGCAACTCACACACCATACATAACACCATCCTCCACCACAATAACACGCAGTTACCTACACATGGCAGATGCCGCCCAACCTCATCAGAGGGTCTGCCTTACAAGGGCTGCACTCGGCTAGAAATAGCCACACGAAATTATTATTATTATTATTATTATTATTATTATTATTATTATTATTACAGAACAGTTGCAAACTTGCAAATAGCTGCATTTTTTAGGTTATTGTTAATTTTTTTTTTGCTAGTGGCTTTACGTCGCACCGACACAGATAGGTCTTATGGCGACGATATTTATTGTTAATTTCAAGGCGTTAAGACAGGTACCGGACGGCCGTTTTAAAAGTGTGTGTGTGTGTAAACCGACAGTTTATTAAGAAATTACTTTTCCCTGTGGGGTGTTCAGGAGAAAAGTGATGGTATTGTAATTAAGTTACAATACCCTTTTTATGACGGACTTTTTGATCATTTAATTTTTTTTACAATTTGTTTTACGTCGCACCAACACAGATAGGTCTTATGGCGACGATGGGATAGGAAAGGCCTAGGAGTGGGAAGAAAGCGGTTGTGGCCTTAATTAAGGCACAGCTCCAGCATTTGCCTGGTGTGAGAATGGGAAACCACGGAAAACCATCTTCATGGCTGCCAACAGTGGGGCTCGAACCGACAATCTTCCTGATGATGATGATGATGATGATGATGATGCTTGGTGTTTAAAGGGGCCTAACATCTAAGGTCATCGGCCCTCACCCGGATGAAAGTTCACAGCTGCACGTCCCTAACCACACGGCCAATTCGCTCCGTACATCATTTAATTAAAAAGAGCCGTAGGATATAATTTGCATTCAAGTAGAGCAATATAGGGTACAATACAATTTGTAAATTAAATATTGTATTTGTATGATAAGCCGGCCTCGCGTTGTAGTGGCAGGGGTAGCGTGCCTGCCTCTTACTCGGAGGCACCGGGTTCGATTCCCGGCCAGGTTAGGGATTTTTATCTGGGTCTGAGGGCTTGTTCGAGATCCACTCAGCCTACGTGATTAGAATTGAGGAGCTATCTGACAGTGAGATAGCAGCTCGGTCTAGAAAGCCAAGATTAACGGCCGAGAGGATTCGTCGTGCTGACCACGACACCTTGCACTCTGCAGGCCTACCGACTGAGCAGCGGTCGCTTGGAAGGCATGGCACTTCAGAGCTGTTATGGGGTTTATTTGCATGACTCAGTTTTAATTATAATATGTAGGCTAGTTTTAAATTGTTAGTAATCTTTATTTCGGTATTTAGATTTCAATCACACCGCTAATCCCCTCATTGATAGGAAGAGTATGCCTGGTTTCAAGACCAGCATTCGCTGCTGCTAGCCATACGGAGGTTTACGTTTTTAAAAGGAAAAAAAACAACAACATTGTTGTTAACAAAGTAAGGTAGAAACGTAACGCAACTAAAGCTTTATTTTCTCTGCATTCAAATTCCCACAGATGGCTATAGACTGTGCTGGGATAAGAGATTCAGACCAGTGAACTAATGACGCAGACTGCAAGCATCTAACGATCTGCGCTAGACAAGCGGGCAATAAGCAAATCCCTTGAAGGTTACATGACGCGTCAAGGGAAGATGGGACTATTGTGTTTGACACGGCGAATACACTCGATCTGGAGTGTTGATTTGCAGGCCATATCTTCAGAGAAGGCGATAGCCGTGCGACTTGAGCCAGCTGTGTGGGGGGTGGTCAGCTATTGTATCCGAGTAAAGTGATCGGGGGGAGGTGACGGCTCCAAGAAGAGGGGCCATATGTCTGAGGCGGCTCGCTAGGGTATACAAATCACAGCGCTCAATATTAATATGAATTCGCACTGGGAAGTCTCAGCCCACACGAAAATGCAGTATTACAAGAGTGAGGGTAGAAATAGAAATTGCAACTCTGTTGCTTTATAAGACCTCAACTAGAATATGGTTCCAGTGTATGGGACCCTCGCCAGGATTACTTGATTCAAGAACAGGAAAAAATCCAAAGAAAAACTGCTCGATTTGTTCTGGGTAATTTCCGACAAAAGAGTAGCGTTACAAAAAGTTGCAAAGTTTGGGCTGGGAAGAAGTGAGAGAAAGAAGACGAGCTGCTCGACTAAGTGGTATGTTCCGAGCTGTCAGCGGAGAGATGGCGTGGAGTGACATTAGTAGACTAATAAGTTTGAGTGGCGTCTTTAAAAGTAGGAAAGATCACAATATGAAGATAAAGTTGGAATTCAAGAGGACAAATTGGGGCAAATATTCGTTTATAGGAAGGGGGGTTAGGGATTGGAATAACTTACCAAAGGAGATGTTCAATAAATTTCCAATTTTTTTGAAATCATCTAAGAAAAGGTTAGGAAAACAACAGATAGGGAATCTGCCTCCTGGGCGACTGTCCTAAATGCAGATCAGTATTTATTTATTTATTTATTTATTTATTTATTTATTTATTTATTTATTTATTTATTTATTTATTTATTTATTTATTTATTTATTGAACTTACACTAAGGGCTTGATATAATTCGGCATTTAAGGGTGTTCCAGTACGGCAGATCTGCATCGGTAACTTTCTTCCCGACAGAGGTGTTGCGGATGGTTGGCACAGGTTACTTCCACGGTAACCCCTCCCTGTCGTAAAAGGTGACTATAGGGATAATTCCCTCATTGATAGCAAGAGCATGCCTGACTTCAAGACCAGCATTCGCTCCTGCTAGCCATATGGAGGTTTACGTTTTTGAAATAACATTTCCACATGTTCATCTTTCCTATCCGCCGCGCCACCCTTAGTCAACTTACCTCATGTTCTCATCCGACTCCGACGGTGTTAGATTTGTGAGGCCTGGGAGGTCTTTTACTTTCAGCCCCCTCCCTTACTGTCGTCTCCTTTCTTTTGCCGATCCCTTATTTCTCGAAAAATTGGAACTCTTTCTATTTTCTCCGTGATTGCTGTTAAGAGGGTATGGCTGACTAGTTGTCCTTCTATGATGAGTTGTATCTAAGTAGGTGCAAAGATTAGGTAGTGCCAGTGGATATTTTAAAGATATGTTACTTATAGGATTAATGCTGTGAGTTTCATTCGGGAGATAATGGGTTCGACCCCCCACTGTCGGGAGCCCTGAAGATGGTTTTCCGTGGTTTACCATTTTCACACCAGGCAAATGCTGGGGTTTTACCTTAATTAAGACCACGGCCACTTCCTTCCAACTTTTAGCCCTTGTTACGTCGAACCCGAAAATCTACCCGATATAACGGAATTCGTCAGATAGTTACACAGGTGATGACTTTTATTATTTTCCACAAACAAACTTTATTTACATCATCCTTTCTTGTACAAAAAAAACCTGTTCTCAGAACCAAAGAGTATAAAATCTTGTGGGTGCATTCCATTTAGTCTCTGGATGTAACATACCTCCCACCTTTTGGTTTTCTTTATTCCTCTGTTAACAGAAAACCAAAATGAACCAATAAAAGAATCTGACAATTTGAGAAAACTTGGAAAATCTTCTTAGGTACCAGACATCTCCATTCTCCGCTGAGAAATTGATCAGTGATGCAGATATTTTTCTTCTCTCTTGTTTGATGATGCCATCATCCACGTTGACCTCTGCCAACTTCAACCAGTGAGGACCCTCCCACCATTTGGAGTCTATAAGGACTTCTACGGAACAGCCTCGAGATGGAAGGTCAGCTGGATTCTGCTCCCCAGGAAGATGCCTCCAGTCTTCTTGTCTCGTCAGAGATCTAATCTCCTTCACTCGATTGTTCACAAACACTCCCCATGACTCATCTCTCTTGATCCAATACAATGCCGCTGAAGAGTCCGTCCAATAAAACTCCGAGACGTTCAAGTTCAGACTTTCTCTGACCAAGTTTGCTAGTCGACTACCAATACAACATGCCAGGAGTTCCAATCGTGGCATCGAAATTTCCTTCAGTGGTGAAACTCTTGTCTTTTCCATGATCAGCTGAACAGAAACAATCTCTTCAGTTCGGGTACATCTTCGTATGAAGACAGCTGCAGCATAAGCACTCCGGCTGGCATCACAAAATGTATGTAAACTCCAGGTTTGTTCAGACCTGCTTACTACGAAATGTCTCGGTATTTTCACTTCAGAAAGTCGCCAAACTTCAGCTTCCCATTTTCTAAACTTCTTCTGTACATCCTCTGGCAATGGATAATCCCACCCCATCTTCGAATTCCAGCTATCCTGAATGAGAAGTTTAGGGAATAAGGTCAGAGTACATGAAAAACCAATGGGATCAAAAATCCTCTGAGCAGATGACAAGATTTTTCTTCGTGTAACACATCAAGTCTCATTTTGAGGCCTCACATCACAGTACAATACATCTTCTTCCTTGTCCCATAATAATTCAAGAACAGGAGAAATCCTCTCAAACGTATTCTCTTTTCCCCTTGAGATGCATTCCCAGCCACGTAGTTCAAATCTGGCTCCTGAAAGTAGTTTCATAGATTTCTCAACAAATTGGGTCGTTTCCTCCTCTGAATCAAGGGATGTTACGCAGTTGTCGACATAGAATGAGCTTTTTAATAGTTGTGCTGTTTCTTGCAGTTCAGGAGGGCTGTTTTCTAAATGGAGATCAAGAACAGCACCCAACAAGAATGGACTACACTTGAGCCCAAATACAACTCGTCGATGTCGGAAAATCTTGAATTTTTTCATGGAGGAATCCTCCCACCATAGGAATATCAAGAAATCTCTGTCTGAAGGAGCAACAGAAATTTGCAGAAAGGCTCTTTTTATGTCCGAAATTACTCCAATTTTACGACTCCGAAACCTGATCAGAATAGATGGAATTTGTTCCAGCAGATTTGGTCCTTTCTCCAGGCACTCATTCAGAGATGGACTTTCCTTACCCCTGCAAGAAGCATCAAATACGGGTCTTAACGGTGTGGTTGAATTTTCTTTGAATACACCTCTGTGAGGTAAATAGTGACATTTATTCTCAAGGTTTTGAAAGGGTACCTCTTCAATCACCCCTTCTTGAAGCCAATCCCGAAACACAACATTGTATTCCTGATACTTGTTGCTACTCAACAGTTTGTTAGTTGTCGTCCTGCACCTCTTCTCAGCAATTTTCAAATTGTCGCGGAGCTCCTCAGATACCTCATTCCATGGTAGATGGACTTCGTAACGGTCTTCCTCGTTGATTGAGACAGTCTTCTTAAAATGATCCAAGGTAGCCATTTCTATTTCTTTCTTCGATGTCCTCTCAGCAGGATCCCTAATTCCCAGGGTGTCCAACTTCTATAAATCAGTGATTGCAGTGTTTAAAGTCAACATCGACGATACCACCATACTGGATGAGTTTGAGAGACTGTTCAGAGATAGCCTCCCCATAACAACCCACCCAAGTCGAGTCTCAACAGCCACTGGTCCACATTTCATGTTTTTTATTCTTCCAGTGAGAAGTGTTCCGTAGGTGTCCGCTCCTAAAAGAAAATCAATTTCAGGCGTCCCTTCTCCAGAATCAGAGACGAAGATTCTATTTTTTTCAAGTTCTTTCATCCAAGGACCACTTTGGATTCTAGGGACAGTACCACAAATAATCGGTTGATCCAATACAGGGATCTTACATGTGTACCTGCCATCTAAACTGCTCAACTGTATTTGATAATTAAAATGTAGATACTCTTTTGATTCAGTTCCTCCAAACAGAGCATGATTTTTTTTTTCAGATCTCGACGGTTCCAGTCCGATGGTATCTACCAGTTTCTTTAATATGTATGATCGTTGTGATCCACTATCTATGAGTGCTCTTACTACCCGATCCCCTTTTCTTCCTGTGATCTTCACCAACAAGGTCTGCAGAAGAACATCCTGACTACAGTTTTGGTTATCCAAGGTAGCACTGGCACCTTCCTTTTCGTCTTGTGTTTCTTCCACATTTTCCTTGGAAATATTTGAAGGTAATGTTGGACACATTAGAACAACATGTTTCTTTCCACAGAAGTGACACATTGCATTACCCTTACAGATCTTGGCAACATGACCAGGTCTCAAGCACTGAAAACAATACCTTGCTTTCATCAAAATATTCTTTCTTTCCACTCGAGTCATCTTCTGCGCCTTGAAGCACTCTTTGCTCTCATGAGATTTTCTGCAGAATACACATACATTTCCAAGATCTTTAATGTCTCCTGTGAACAGACTACTAGCAGTAGCCATGTTTTCCATTTCGTTTAACCTAGGTTTCTGCTTTGTAGGCTTCTGATTTGCTGTATTAAACCCTCCTTGGGCAAGTGCTACCGTCTGTTCACCTTCCACTTCATTCTTGAGGAATAACATCAGTTGCGAGAATTTGTCACAGTATAAATCCTCGGTAGAGTCACTAACAGGGTGATGGACAGGATTTCTAAGCCATATTCTCAGCAAGTCTTCTGGTAGAGATGACTCAACTAACGGAAACAAGAATGCCGCGTACTTGTCAGCAGTCATGCCCAGAGATTCAAGGGATCGAAGGTGGGATTCTAAGCGATCGTAGAGCTTTAGGAGAGTTAGTCTTTGTGTTGAAGAAACATTTTGAATCACAAGTCCAAGTAGTTCGCGAACATAAAATTCTACGAGTAATTCTTCTTTTCCGAATCTACTTTTAAGACACTGAACTGCACTATCATAATTTTTAGCTGTTGGAGGGAAACTAGTTACAACCTCCCTAGCTCTACTTCCTTCAACAGTACATTGGATCAAATATTGAAATTTATCTTCTTTTTCTATGTCTGAGTCGTCATGAATTCGACGAAACTGACTCCAAAACCCTAACCAGTCCCTAACCTCTCCGGAAAATTTTCGAAGTTCGATTTTCGGCAGTTTGAGCTTTTTCTGTGAGAAACCTACGAAGCCATCAGTCGATATTTGATTTCCTTCATTTGTACGTTGTGATAATACAACACACTCCATTCTCTGACGAGCTTCATCTACTTTATCACGATATTCATTCACTTTATCGTATTCATTTGTGTATCGTTCTTCGTCACTGTCGTCGAGAAGCAGTTCTAATATTTTCTCATCGGCATCCTTCAGTTCATTTTCTAGTCGTTCTAGTTTAGTAAAATGCAGCCTTACCTTGTTGGGGTCTATTTCCGCCATCACCGCATCGTATGGTATGTTTTCGTGAACATCGCACGTATTGGTTTTCGCGATTTAGTCAACTTATCCATTTCAAATTACTGCTTTGTTCACGTCTTGTTACGGTCGCCACTAATGTTACGTCGAACCCGAAAATCTACCCGATATAACGGAATTCGTCAGATAGTTACACAGGTGATGACTTTTATTATTTTCCACAAACAAACTTTATTTACATCATCTTTTCGTGTACAAAAAAACCTGTTCTCAAAACCAAAGAGTATAAAATCTGGTGGGTGCATTCCATTTAGTCTCTGGATGTAACAGCCCTTTTCTATCCCATCGTCACCATAAGACTTATCTCCGTCGGAGTGAGGTAAAGCCAATTGTAAAGAGAAATATTTATTGTGCTTCAGACAGGTACAAACCTAATGATGTGAAACACATATACAATTACAATGAATGCAAAGAGAGAAGAATTTAAAATGGCATTAATTCCGTTGGAAGTTCTTGTAAAAATAAAGAAGTAAAAAGAAAGTAATATATGAGCTAATACTACACTCCTCTTCAGCACCATAATGTGAACAATCGAAAATATCATACATATTCAGTTATATACGCACATAATTTAACACGGTATTTACTAACATTTTTAAACCTGTATTATTACTATAATTATGAATGAAGATGGTAGTGATGTTATCGAAGGTGATAATGAGGATGATATGATGATGATGGTGATGATGATGAGGTAGATGATATAAACAGAAACATGGAAGTGAACGAAAACTATGAGCTTAACAATAAGAGTTAACAGAGTGGAATTGTAATTTAGAATAGAAAACAATTAAGTAATTTGTTTACATTACCGGTACTTTACTATGGAAGACTACGTAGCTGCAAATATATCTAGACTGTACTCATGCTATATTTATTAAATATTTTCATAGACTTTAACACTGGTGAATTAATATGTTTCTGGGTTCTTGATTTTGAGTAGTAGACGGTAATATATTTTGGGAATGTAAAGTAGATAGATGGATTAGGGACAGACAAGTTGAACGGAGAGAGCAAGCTTTCGCCAAGGACTTGTAGCCAAGCCGTTTCATTAAATCATCATAAGAATCAAAGTAAGGGTAATTATTAGTTATTTTGTACTTGAAGTAGGCCTACATAAGAAATTGGTTTTGCACCATTTCAATTTTGTTTTCATGTACTTTATAGTTAGGACTCCAAATAAGCGATGCATATATATATGTGAAAGAAATGTGATTGTAGCGGGAGATTTGAATTTGCCAGATGTCAATTGGGAAGGAAATGCGAACGACAGGAAGCATGACCAACAAATGGCAAATAAGTTAATATGGGAAGGACAGCTGATTCAGAAAGTGATGGAACCAACCAGAGGGAAAAATATCCTGGATGTGGTGCTGATAAAACCAGATGAGCTCTATAGGGAAACTGAAGTAATAGATGGTATTAGTGATCATGAAGCTGTTTTTGTGGTAGTTAAAAATAAATGTGATAGAAAGGAAGGTCTTAAAAGTAGGACTATTAGGCAGTACCATATGGCTGATAAAGCAGGCATGAGGCAGTTTCTAAATAGTAACTATGATCGGTGGAAAACGGTAAATAAAAATGTAAGCAGACTCTGGGATGGGTTTAAAGAAATTGTTGAGGAATGCGAAAACAGGTTTGTACCTTTAAGGGTGGTAAGGAATGGTAAAGACCTACCTTATTATAATAGAGAAATAAAGAGACTAAGAAGGCGGTGCAGACTTGAAAGAAATAGAGTTAGAAATGGCTGTGGAAGTAAGGAGAAATTGAAGGTACTTACTAGAAAATTGAATCTAGCAAAGAAGGCAGCTAAGGATAACATGATGGCAAGCATAATTGGCAGTCATACAAATTTTAGTGAAAAATGGAAGGGTATGTATAGGTATTTTAAGGCAGAAACAGGTTCCAAGAAGGACATTCCATGAATAATTAATGAACAAGGGGAGTGTGTTTATGAGGATCTTCAAAAGGCAGAAGTATTCAGTCAGCAGTATGTAAAGATTGTTTGTTACAAGGATAATGTCGAGATAGAGGAGGAGACTAAGGCCAAAGAAGTAATATTATTTACATATGATAAAAATGACATTTACAATAAGATACAAAAGTTGAAAACTAGAAAAGCGCCTGGAATTGATCAGATTTCTGGAGATATACTAAAGATAATGGGTTGGGATATAGTACCATATCTGAAGTACTTATTTGATCATCGTTTGGTCGGAGGAGCTTTACCAGATGAATGGAGAGTTGCTATAGTAGCTCCTGTGTATAAAGGAAAGGGTGATAGACATAAAACTGAAAATTACCGGCCAGTAAGTTTGACATGCATTGTATGTAAGCTCTGGGAAGGCATTCTTTCTGATTATATTAGACATGTTTGTGAAATTATTAACTGGTTCGATAGAAGGCAATTCGGTTTTAGGAAAGGTTATTCCACTGAGGCTCAACTTGTAGGATTTCAGCAAGATATAGCAGATATCTTGGATTCTGGAGGTCAAATGGACTGTATCGCGATAGACCTGTCTAAAGCATTTGATAGGGTGGATCATGGGAGACTACTGGCAAAAATGAGTGCAATTGGACTAGACAAAAGAGTGACTGAATGGGTTGCTATATTTCTAGAAAATAGATCTCAGAGAATTAGAGTAGGTGAAGCTTTATCTGACCCCGTAATAATTAAGAGGGGTATTCCTCAAGGCAGTATTATCGGACCTTTATGTTTTCTTATATATAAATATAAGAGTAAAGGAGTGGAATCGGAGATAAGGCTTTTTGCGGATGAGGTTATTGTCTATAGAGTGATAAATAAGTTACAAGATTGTGAGCAACTGCAACGTGACCTCGAAAATGTTGTGAGATGGACAGCAGGCAATGGTATGTTGATAAAGGGGGTTAAAAGTCAGGTTGTGGGTTTCACGGGTAGGAGGGGTCCTCTCAGTTTTAATTACTGCGTAGATGGGGTGAAAGTTCCTTTTGGGGATCATTGTAAGTATCTAGGTGTTAATATAAGGAAAGATCTTCATTGGAGTAATCACATAAATGGGATTGTAAATAAAGGGTACAGATCTCTGCACATGGTTATGAGGGTGTTTAGGGGTTGTAGTAAGGATGTAAAAGAGAGGGCATATAAGTCTCTGGTAAGACCCCAACTAGAGTATGGTTCCAGTGTATGGGACCCTCACCAGGATTACTTGATTCAAGAACTGGAAAAAATCCAAAGAAAAGCAGCTCGATTTGTTCTGGGTGATTTCCGACAAAAGAGTAGCGTTACAAAAATGTTGCAAAGTTTGGGTTGGGAAGAATTGAGAGAAAGAAGAAAAGCTGCTCGACTAAGTGGTATGTTTCGAGCGGTCAGCGGAGAGATGGCGTGGAATGACATTAGTCGACGAATAAGTTTGAATTATAAAAGTAGGAAAGATGACAATATGAAGATAAAGTTGGAATTCAAGAGGACAAACTAGGGCAAATATTCATTTATAGGAAGGGGAGTTAGGGATTGGAATTACTTACCAAGGGAGACGTTCAATAAATTTCCAATTTCTTTGAAATCATTTAGGAAAAGGCTAGGAAAGCAACAGATAGGGAATCTGCCACCTGGGCGACTGCCCTAAATGCAGATCAATATTGATTGATTGATTGATTGATTGATTGATTGATTGATTGATTGATTGATTGATTGATTGATTGATTGATTGATTGATTGAT
This sequence comes from Anabrus simplex, assembly GCF_040414725.1. Taxonomy (NCBI): domain Eukaryota; kingdom Metazoa; phylum Arthropoda; class Insecta; order Orthoptera; family Tettigoniidae; genus Anabrus; species Anabrus simplex. Next base: position 495,628,580 of record NC_090265.1, read on the forward strand.
ATTTGTTCGTGGCGTCGACCTCTAGATATCTTTTGCCACTACTTGCACCATATGATATGAACCTGCGTATAATTTGAATTGCGGAAGTGTAAAGTGTTGAATGTGAGGAAAGGAACGTTAAGGACGACACAAACACCCAGTCCCCAGGCCAGGGATAGTAATCATTTACAATTAAACACCCCTGACCGGCCGGGAATCGAACCCGGGGCCAGCGATAAATATACTAGCTGACGTCTTACAAAGGAGTTGCATAATAACTTCACTGTATTTTCTCGGGATTAGTGAAGTAACATGTGCATATCATAATAAATCCTAACACTCTGTAAGCATCTGCAACTGCTTCGTTTATTTCGTTTATGTGTACAGAGAACATTAGTTTAGCGTCAAAATGCACACCAAGATCCCTGATCCCTGTTATTTGCACTTTCTGTATTAGCAAGGAAATCAATGGAAAAATCATTTCCCTCTTCATTATGCCAAGCATGCCACATTACATCACTGACGTTTCCTCATAACCACACATCCTTAATATTTTCAGTCTATGCTGGTATCGAATACATCCACGGTAATCTTTGCCTGTTGTGAGAGGTGACTAAGAAGATACACCCTCTGATGTCCTGTTAAGACCATGGTCATCATATTTACCCACTGAATCTCAGAAATGAGCCGTAACGTTTCTTTAAACATTTGAGATACACTTTCCTATTACTCTATTTCAACAATCCTGTAGGCCTAACTTGTGACTAACAGGAATGAGTGGTGGTTTCTTGAGGACCTGATGATTGATGACTGAACAGTGTTTATATAACAGAAATCATTGGTGACATTAAAATACAGAATAGATGTATACTGTACCCAATTTGCCTTAGGCAATATGGTGGAATATTTAATTCATTATTTTCTGAGTAGAAACGAAGTAGCATTCGACAATTCTAGCAAGGACTGCAGAATTGTCACAGCTCACCGACGTAGAAGATTTAAGCCATCCTAGCAGAGGTAGAGCACGTTCTGTTGGGGGTCGTTAAACATTTATATGATAAATGCACTTAGCAAGGATCTACACCATGCACAGGCTATTACATGTGAAAATTCGCCGCACTCTGGGAACCGAAACTTTCTAAATTTTCCACGCATCTTTGTTAGACAGAGAAAGCTGAGATGTGCGGAAAGGACAGAAGATAGCCGAAATCCTGTGAATTAGATGAATAGGCCCCGTAGAAAAATGGCACAGGCAATCAAATTGCTCCATTTTTAAGCGCTGAAATATCCCGCTGAGATTATTTTAGTCTATCTCGGGAGTTTGTGTAAGACTGCACATCAGCTGGGCTTCTAAGGACTGTATCGGAGTGAATATAATTTTTGGTGGACTCAATTAAATTAATTACAACCTAATTCAAATACAGTCGTTGCGTGCGACTGATTACGTGTTGATGGCTTGAAGACAAGCGGAAGTGAAAATAAAATGGCGCCATCAAACAAATGGCCGACGTTAGTTTAATCGAACCCACACCAAGTGAATTATACGAGTACAAAACGGTACGATCGTACACCTACTTTCAGCTTCGTACCGTGATACCAGAAAAATAAGGAAGAACGTTCACCTGTTAATGACTTGTCGAAGCCACTGTATTAATTTTTTGACGCTCCGTGATATCACCGTAAGTTGAGTTAGAAATACGTAGTCAGGCCGAAGGTTTATAACAGAGACAGTAAGCCATCAGTCAGTCAATCAGTGGGCAGTCAGTGAGCAGTCAGTTGGAGAGTGAGCAGTCAGTGAGTGAGCAGTCAGTCAGTCAGTCAGTCAGTCAGTCAGTCAGTCAGTCAGTCAGTCAGTCAGTCAGTCAGTCAGTCAGTCAGTCAGTCAGTCAGTCTACTTCAGTCTCAGTACGATCAACCGTGTGCGTGTCCAACTAACTTCGAGTGAACGCCAGGTAATCGACTATTCAGGGCTTACAACAATATAATTCGAAAATATAAGTGATCATTCATAAACTATAATGATTAACTTTCAGTGGAGAAAATAAGCTCTATGTAAGTGACTTTCTTATCGTAATAACGTGCCATTGCCTAGGACAATGTACGATCTCGTGAGACAAGGTGCAAACAGAACGTCGAGATAAAAGCAGCCGGTTTGTGGAGTTGGACAGGCTAAATTCAGCAGAGACAAACGGAGCATTCTTATCAGGTAGAGAGGGGAACATTTTGGTAAATGACAACCTCTTGTGTATTCACCAGTCTCCAAGTTCGCTAGCCTGTCCTTGAGCTCATTAAGATCATTCATTTCACCCAACAAGCAGAAGAAAATGAACGAGAGATGGTAAACAATTGGTAGCCAGCCTACTGGGACAGGTATTCTGTTGACCGAAACTTTAAAATGGCCACTTCTTTTTTCGCAGACGTGACCAGCTGATAGGAAATTAGGTAACCGTAGAACAGCGTCACACCACCATGATAGAGTGAGATTATCACCGGGAGTATGTTAGGATAACAATTAGTATTAGAGCATAGAATTAAGTTAGAAGAAGAGAGTTACGTGTGTGCATAAATAAGGCGTGTGTTATCAGTGTATAAATAATGTGCCGATTTGGATTTGGATATACACCAATCTTCACCATAACAACGCTAATATTTAACATGGCCTAAAATCCCAAGAAAAGTGCCGAGAGGCAGCATGGGGTAGCCCGACGACGTAGCTTGGATGATGTGAGTACCAGATCATTGAAATGTTGTTTTAATTAATATGTAAACCATTAACTATATCCGTGATCACGCTGTCAACCGATAGATATAACTGCCAATTTTCTTTATAGTAATCATATATTTTTGGGAGGGCATCTAAAAATCGCCTTAAATGTAAATGTTATGTCACGTACCATAAATTACGGGCATATCGTGAATTAATGTTGAGGGCCCGACATTAAGTCATTATCTGTTTAACGTGCCTGATTTCATTATGTTCAAGATTTTGGGATATCTACTGTGTCGCTCAATATCTAAAATTATATCTCCTGTGTCCCTAATTTCTAAATTATATGAGAATAATAGTAACAAGAAGTAAAGTAATAATATAGTTTTGTTGCGAATGACAACTTTTTTAGTGATGGGTCACGACGATAATAATAATAATAATAATAATAATAATAATAATAATAATAATAATAATAATAATAATCGGCATGATATTTTGATGACATAATTAACAATAACTATTTATAACATTTTTGAAGTCAGATAATTGGAAAAATAATAATACTATTGCGATTTGCATGAGGTACATAGCCAACTCTAAGTTATGATTTTTACGAATTTTTCAACATAACGTCAGAATTGGTGGATATTGATGTCCATGGAAGGATCTGTCACTGATTAGCCATGCAGTAATAAAATAATTGGGAACTTCTAAGAACTAAATGATAAATGTTTGTGTTGTTTACGTAACAGTGAGTTAATTGATACAGTGCTGACCGGATGTGTAAAATTGAGTTAAGGTCTGATATAAATGAAAATATCGAGCAACAAGCAACATGAGAAAGAAAGAAATCCCCGCAAGAGGAGGAAAATGTTACGTTGAGATACCAGTGAAAATATTCCTGGATTAACAAATGACGAGCTATGCTCCGTTATGAGAGCCAATGTCTACGAGTAAGGATGGAAAGAATATAAATAAGGTGTCGAGGAAATAATAATACAGATATAGAAATAAGAATCTACGTTGAAAATAAGAAATGAAATAAAAATGAACTAGCCGCTTTGAAATAGAGAAAGGAAGGTGTTTGCTTATAAATGCTCGAACACAGGATATAAAGACTGCCATAATCACAATACCCAGATGCACTGGGAATATTTAGTTGATATTCCAAATTGTTTCCTCTGATATGAAGCAGAGTTAAATTGATACTCAATTATTTTATAGTTTAAAATTACACCTGTGAATAATAACCATAACATTAATGACAAATGCAATAATAATCAAATGATAAATACCTGACACGGTAAAATTTTGCTACGGAGGTTAATAATAATATTTATGTCCATGATTTTTTGCTTTTTATTAGTAATTTTATCATGGAAGGATAAATAATGGATAGTTTACGAGGATCTTACAGCCTGATGTATTTTCATGCCTATTTATTTTGATGTGACTCTTTTGATGTTAAAGTTAAGCGGCATTTCAGACTTATTTAAATTAATTTATTGACCATGATATGAGATAATTGGACTTTATCACATTTGTACGTGATTGTGTTGCTCTGTGTAATGAAACCGTTCAATACCATGCTAATAGACATGCCATGAAGCCCAGCAAGACATATGTGCCGTTTTCGGCATCATTCTGTGAAATATTTGGTTGTAACAGCATTTTATGCCCGGTCCGGGATACGAACGACGCTGTGCGAGCTCGAGTGCACAAGCGCGTACCGAGATGGAGAGCTCTCAGTACAGCGTGGCCTTGAAATTGCGCTCTCTATTGTGAAAGCGAGTGCGAGATAGGACGCAACGATCAACTGATGCCTAGGTCAGGAGGCGGAGTTACGTTTGCAGGGTTCTAACTTTAGAAACTTGATATTCTTACCGATTTCCCTGCATATTCTTAGATACCAACCCACAAATTTCGCGTGTCAAGTAATAATAATAATAATAATAATAATAATAATAATAATAATAATAATAATAATAATAATAATAATAATAATAATCATAATAATAATAAACACTCGTCCCGAGCCTAAGAAATTTACAAGTAAGGAATCAATGAACTCAGCATAGTTTGCAGTATTTGATAATGTAAGAAAATGAATTACTTATCGAGCGCATTCTCGTTTTTGCAAGTGGCCTTACGTCGCACCGACGCAGATAGGTCTTATTGCGATGATGGGACAGGAAAGGGCTAGGAGCGGGTAGGAAGCGGCCGGGGCCTTAATTAAGGAACAGCACCAGCATTTGCCTGGCGTGAAAATGGGAAACCACGGAAAACGCTCTTCAGGGCTGCCGACAGTGGGGTTCGAACCCACTATCTCCCGAATAGTGGATACTAGCCGCACTTAAGCGACTGCAGCTATCGAGCTCGGTGAGCGCATTCTTAATGACATGCTTCAGATAGGCGTGTGGTGATGAACGCCAGATGGTTTTAGTACTTATCTCGACGCAGATAGGGGAGTCCCCACAAACCCCTCCTTCGAGCGCTAAAATGTAAGATGACGCTTTAGAAATTACCAGTAAACCTGTGATGCGATTTAAACGAAACTAGATCAGTAAATAGAGGATGTCAATATCTATTAAATGAATATCTATACAACTCTGAGAGACCATTATTAGCGGAGTGATTTTTCCTATGTGGGAGGAGTTTCCATCTCCATAGTCGACGACCCCATGTCTTCTATATAAGGCACCCCTCGAGAGCCCTCGATACTCCGTGTATTTTGTTTTGTGCCAGCCAGAATCTTATTCTACGTCAGTCCGACATGCATTCATAGTGCAGTTAAGTTTTTTGTGTGAAGTTACAGTTGTGGTGTGTGGATGTGTGAAATGCCAGTCTCAGTATTCAATAAACGAATACAGTCAAGTAGTATTATTGCAGGCTACATGAATATGTTTATAAAGAACGGGTAACGCTGCTAAAACCGTCATGGCGTAGTGAGTTACTGAAGATAGAGAACCAGCAGTTATTGTAAAGTAATTAACGTTTGTGCAGTTGTCAGAGGCAACCGACATAATAAATAAACGTTGTCAGATTGGCCAGGAAAGTGTACCATAAATAAATTGTGACACTTACGTAGGAACAAACAAATCAGTTACTATTTCTTTCTATAACGAACGGGAATCGAGTAGCGGTCTTCAGGGACAGTAATCGCTTCTTGGGTAGTCCATTTCGAGTCTATGAGTGGATCTATCAGTGTCATATTATTTGAAGTCATATAAATAGTGCTTCAAATAACCAACTCCTAATTTTGTTCGCATGTATGTGAGTGCTCTTCGCACCCAGGATTTACCACGCCGAGAAGGCGCCTGTGTGCCTGCGAAATTCCTGTTTGAAGACAGCGCAGATTGTCCAGCAGCTGGAGGTAGCAGACCAGACATCATGGAGTCAACACGGAACGAGATGAACCTTTGACTCTGTTAGCGAGATGGCAGTTATGGATAACTAAATCCATATGGGTACCACCAGGTGACAACAGGTTACACATCAAAATGGTAAGTACATTCCCATGATATCTTAGCATGATAATCAGCCGTGTTGCATTAAGATGTAAAACTTAACTTAAATAGAATCTAGCAGCATGCAATTTGATTTTTGTAGAACGTGTAGGTGACGCAGTATGCGAGTTTCAATGAGGTAAAGTTTCTTTTCTTAGTTTTATTTTCTTGTCTTCTATGATTATTGGTTAATCACAAAGTTATTCCGTGAATTTGCATGAACTAGTGTATAAGGTCCCATAGTTTATGTGTTTGAGTGAAGAGTTCGTAAGGGTGGACTAGATTATTTGGTGGACTTCATAAGCCTTCCAATTTCAATCAGTTGATATGGATCTTCTCAATTTTTCGAATATAGATTGTTCAGATGCTTCACAACTTGAATGAATGAATACAGTTACTCTCCCTTTTAGTTTAAGGAGGTTGACGACTGGAGAAAGAAAAGCTGACTCGAGTTGCGGACCAATGACCTTAGATAGATACGTGAGTTAGTGATATATTTTATGTTAAGTCCCTGTCGTTAGGATTATCTCATTGTGCGAATAACGTGGATACTAGGTACACGTGTGTGAAAACGAAGGGTAAAAGCATATATGTGAAAATGTGCAAGGCGACAGATTTACTACTACTACTACTACTACTACTACTACTAATAATAATAATAATAATAATAATAATCCTCATCATAATAATAATAATGATAATAATAATGAGATAAACCAATATTGAAATCGGTGGAGGTATTCAGATAATATGATATTTGAAGAGTGTCCATAAATGGTCATATGCCCGGAGAACACGAGATAATTGAATTAAGAATTACGAACTTGTGTCCGGATGAAATTGTGTGTCTACTCAGCTGTGTTGGGAGCCCATGTTGTCCTCGATGTGAGTGATTTATGACCTCAGAAGGAATGACAAGAGACGGTGTGTGCTAAACCCTTAGCTGCTTATCCCGTTAAATATCTTGCACAAACTGCATGAAAAGGTTTTTCCTATGTCACACTGAACTGAATATTCACTTTTGTCAATAATTTGTTATCATCGCAATGCCGTGTGTTTTCATTGAGCTGATAGGTGATGTACTCATCCATTTTATAGATTTAAATAAGCTCGTAGTATGGATTTTCAGATAGCACCTGAAGTCAAGGTAGCGTGGTTCGATACCCGATTGGTATCGACGTCCTTGGATCGACACCAGGAAACTGAAAGGGATCACAGATTTTCGGAGAGCATTAAAGTGTGTGTATTATATATTGTATTTATGTATTTACAAGGAAAATGCTCCATCATTACATGTGCTTGTATTTTTGTGTATTTTGTAAGTGTATGTTGATTTCTGTGGAGTTACAGGCTAACCAACGTCGTGTGTCCGCTTTGTAAATATTAGAATTAGTTATAACCCCGGAGGAACACATACATTCGATAGTGTGATGATTGTTATTGTGATAATGTAGACCTTATTAGGGGCAAGCGACGACATGATTTTCATGACTAGATGATTATGCGGGAATGAACTTTATCGTTATGTCTAAACACAACGACGATGATGTGAGATATTGTTTCCTCACGAGAATTCCATCCTTTCCATATAATTTGTGTTATTATGTTATAATGTAGTGGATACCCATGGGTATCAGTATTAAGGCAAAGGTACAGGTCCCTGTCCATTAATAATGAAAGTGTATGTATGCAGTGCTAATGAGTTGATTTGGGAATGCCAGAATGAGATTCAGGAGTGATCAACGAACTGATAAAGGCATTTAACAGCATTACCCATAGTATAAAGTTCAGTGTAATATGTTTTAAAATTGCCACGCAGGCAATAATATGTCATTTGTCGTATGTGTAAATATTTTCATGTGACCCTCTCAGTAATTAAAATTGTGCTATTGAATTGGGAACAATACTTTCTTATCATTTAGTACTGTAGATTAGCGTATTCCTCTTACTATAGTACCATACTTTCAATATATTTAGATTAAATGCCCATTTTCAATTTAACGAACAGGACCATAGATCCATATGCTCTCGCGCGTACCCATTGTGCTAGCTGAAAGTAGGGAGGATGGGACTTCTATGCCCAGGTTTTATTTTCCGAAGTTCCTCATCCATATGATTTCCAACCGATGATATATTTGTGAAGTTAGATTATATATCCAGCACTGTCGGGACTGGGACGCGTGCATTAAATAATATAAGTTAGATATGATAGGTTGTCCTCTCTTTCAGGAGTGTATTTAGATGTTAGAATTAGGATAACATGCTTAGCTGGTTCTTTCTCTTGTCATTTAGTTTGTTTTATAGTCAACTTGGGAGGATTCACCCACACTGTAATGTAAATATGAGGTCAGTAACCTTAGGGAAGGAAGGCAGCTTGGTTACGTCTTTTTAAAACAACATTTCGCTTACAGTATCCAAGGAAATTGAAACTGAATAATTAAATCACTGACAGGGCCTCTGTAAAGTGTAAATAGTACTCTGAGTGTAAAGTTGTAGACTTTAAGACATTTCTTTAATGACTGGGGTAAAAAGTTCGAGAATCATGCATACCCGATTGGGTTAAGCATTTGAATGTGTAAAATGCTACCATGTAAATGTTAGGCAGGTCTGTTCAGCTGATATAAAGACAAATTTATTCATACAAATTCGACTCACAGAGTCCATGTATAAAACAGAGTATTCATAAGCGCTCATAAGTGTTTACAACTTGCTTATATACAAATCACACATGCAGTGTTAGCTCGTATTTCAGTTCATAGCAAGCTCAAGAAATTATGTAATATAAGTTGATAAAATTTGTTTGAGTATCCATCCGATACCAGGTCATGAAAGGCTAGTTGGGTCCATATATATTTTTATGCTAATTTGGATGACGGTAATATAACAGGGAACATTAAACTCCCAAACTGAGGTGTGTTCTCAGGAAACTCCTAATTATTTATTGAAGCAGTTAATTCATATAAATCAGTATCCAATTTTATGATTTTTAACTGTGGTAACTGTCAATTAACTAAAGATAATTCTAACACTGCTCAGAGTAACCTTATGTAACAATTAATGTATCTGACATATTTTAGATGAAAGTTAACTAAGGTTACGTCAGTCATTTAATCAATAATGCACACCTGTGGTGTCAGTAATCATTTTCAGATTAATTAATCATTTATGGAGAATTGTTGTTTATGGCGTGACCTAACTATTGATTGTTGTTCTACAATTTGAGTAAATTTAATGATTTTTTGGTCCACTTAAACTTTTGGGAATCTAATTAATTTCACGATTAGAATAAATTAATTAGTAAAAATTTAATTTGGTCCATTCTCATTTAGTAGCGATAGTACCCGTAGTATTTAAATTTTTTTATGTACCAACTTTAGAAGAAGAATACCGAACTGATCGCGCCCCAAGCAGATGAGAGTCGCCGAGCGGTAAGTATACTTTATTACAGAGCGCCGTGGCAGAACCCAAGAGCAGATTACCGTCACTTCGACTTTTCCAAGGGTACAATACTTGACGTGAACTTGGCCCAATTTTATGGCTGGGTGGCTTTACTGACGTGAACCCTATGTGTAGAAATGTATTCACCATTGTGGTTTTCTGCCAGTACTCTGACCATTCAGGCAGGGAGCCACCCAAAATACAGATTATGTTAGATATTACTGTAGGCCTATGTATTCTGTTTCCTCTTCCCGCAAATGAGTACGTTGCTAGTTCCAGAATAAGCGTACGGATCACTTCCATTATGTACTTCTACTATACTGTAGGCTAATAATGCTCATGCAAATTAGCCTACATGTTCGGTAGATGCAGTGTGAGTCTCGGCCCATAAGTGGCCACGGCTGGTCCGTGGTCCGACAGCTTTGCACTTCGAGCGGCCAACCGAGCAGAGGAGGGGTGGCCACGGCTCTACCATGGCTCGACGCCTCTGTATTCGGGAAAGGGAGGAGGGCTGGTCCCGGCCGTCGGCTGTCCTGAGAATGGTTTTCCATGGTTTTCCATTCTTCTGCACTAAGGCGAATGCCGAGACAGTTCCTAGTACAGGCATCAGCCGCCAACTCTTTCACATTCTACACATATCTCCTTTTCCGATACAAATTCTCCAGGCCTGAGAGACGGCGTCATCAACTAGGAGGCCCGCCTCCCCCTTCAGGGGTGGAATGAAAACATTTAGTAGTATTAAATGAAATGACGTATGGCTTTTAGTGTCGGGAGTGTCCGAGGACATGTTCGGCTCGCCAGGTGCAGGTCTTTTGATTTGACTCCCATAGGCGACCTGCGCGTCGTGATGAGGATGAAATGATGATGAAGACGACACATACACCCAGCCCTCGTGCCAGCGAAATTAACCAATGTTGGTTAAAATTACCGACCCTGCTGGGATCGAACCCGGGACTCCTGTGACCAGAGGCCAGCACGCTAACCATTTAGCCGTGGAGCCGGACTTAGTAGTATTAGTGTTAGTAGTAGTAGTCTACATCTCCTCACTCAGCCCCGTTTGAAAGTCAGGGCACTTGTGTAGCCAAGGCGGCAAGGAAGCCGAAAAATTTAGAGACGAGATTCCCACTCCTGGAAAGGTAATGTCCCTAAGATTCATTCAGTCTACGCCAGAAATGAGTACCAGGTTATTTCCTGGGGGCAAAAGTGGCCGCGTTTAGCCTACAGCTGACCAACGTATTCCATTTGCAAGGGAATATATTTCAATGAAACTTGGGTGAATGATCAATTAACATATTCTAAATTTAATGGTAATATTAGTTTGCCGTAAAATCAACGGTAGTATTATAATTCATTGTTGATAAGTAGTGGGTTGTGGGAGGGGGGGGGGAGGGCGTGATTAGCTCAGTGGCTTCTGGCTTCCCACCCGTAAGGCTGAGGTTCCAATGCCGGTCGATCCTGGACTGAGATTTTCATCTCAAATACCACGTGCCGTCAGAAAGGGTATCCGGGATTAATCCCCTAGCCTCAAAATGAGGCCGGGTAGCTCCAGCGACCCCAGCTGAAGAAAGTTTTAAGCTAGAAAACAGCTGGGCTTCTCGGAGCAGTTAGCTGATGATGACTAAAATAACTGCGTATGCACGGTAGAAATATATCGATAACAAGACCGAACCCCATGACACAACAGCCCGAAAGGCCCTTGGGCTACCAAGCGAACGCTGCTCAGTCCGAAGGCCTCCCGATTACGAGGTGTCGTGGTTGGTACGACAAATCATCTCGACCGTTTTTCTTCGCTTCTTAGAATGGAGCAGCTAACTCATCGCCAGATAGCTCCTTAATTGTAATCGCGCAGGCTAAGTGGAGCTTGAACCAGCCCTCAGATCCAGGTAAAATATGTCTGATCTGGCCGGGAATCGAATCCGGGTCTCCGCGTAAGAGGCAAACATATTAACCCTATACTACAGCGCGGGCAGAAATCTATCGATAGTTCTAGTTTTAAAGTTACATAAAAACCTTTATTCCGAAATTGAGATTTTGACAACACGAACAGAATTTCATGTCCTACAAACGTATTTTCCTAATAGACCTACGTACAGTAGCCTATAGGTCTATTTGAATATACACTACCGGTCAAAAGTTTTCGATCACCTATCACAACTATGGATTTGTGGTTAAAACAGAGATGTAGTTTTAAATAATCTATCATAGCCCTGTTCTGATAATAAAACAAGCATAAACATGTAAAGACGGAACGACTCTGTTATGTATTTGACCGGTTCTCCGCATGGAGGGTCGCTGATGAGTGATAAGTAACCACAACAACACTGACGTGTCTTTACCCAAGACGTGTCCACTCGAATAGGCCTCATTCTTTCAGCTGTCTGCGTAGCAAGCAGTTCACATTAGTTTTCAGTACACTGTGTGCAGCTAGCAGTGTGTTTATGTATCTGATCAGGTGCATACCATATTACCTCCAAATGGGATGGAAGCAGGATATTGGAACTGAAAAACGTGCTGTAATTGTAGCTATGCATCACGAAGGGTATTCTAGTGGGACAATAGAAACAAGAGTTGGCGTAGCCCGATCTACAGTGGTGTATACATTGCAGCGGTTCAAGCAAACCGGTGCCAATGCAAGTGTTTCGCGATCTGGAAGACCCCGTGTAACATCATACAAGGAAGATCAGTTCATACGTGTACAGAGTAAATGTCAGAGGACTCGTACGGCACCTGAAATTCGCGAGGAAGTCAATAATATGCGAGCTGCTCCAATCTCTGTCTCAACAGTGCAACGCCGTCTTCATGAACGAGGTTTAAAGGGGTGCATAGCTGCCAAAAAACCTTTATTACGGACACAAAATAAGGTGAAAAGAATGCATTGGGTACAGCAACATAAAACCTGGAGCGTGCAGCAATGGTCCAAGGTGTTATTCACGGATGAATCGAAGTTTGAAGTATTTGGGAGCCATCGTCGAATGTTTGTTCGTCGACTTCGTGGAGAACGTGTGAAGTCAGTGTGTGACACCTACGGTGAAGCATGGTGGAGGGTCGGTTATGGTCTGGGGATGTTTTGCGGGTGATAAAGTCGGTGATCTAGTGCGAATTAATGGAACATTGAGGAAGAAAGGATATCACAGGATACTGATCAACGATGCAGTTCCATCTGGCAAGAGACTTATTGGTCGTGGGTTTGTTCTTCTAAATTGCGTAGAGGGTATGTCAATAGAAAAGAGTAATGTGGGGAACTGAAAAATATGATTTGGCCAAGTCAGTCACCAGACTTAAATCCCATTGAACTGTTATGGGATGAACTTGACAGGGAGGTCCAAAAACTGAGGTCAACTAATGTTGAAGAGCTATGGAATAATTTACAGAGCTGATGGACTGCAATATCTACACAAACACTACAAAATCTTATTTCCAGAATGCCAAGAGTTTGTGCAGCTGTTCGGAGGGCAAAGGGTGGATACTTTGAAGAGGCTAAAATATAAACCATATTGTATTCTACTTAATTATAGAGAGAGAAAATATATATTTTTTGGTCTATTTAGTTTTTACGATGTGTTTGTACATTGAAATAAAGTATCTAGTTTTGTGCATAGGTAATGTATAAACATATTAGAGTTTTAATACTCCTGTATCGTTCTGGATATAAGCTAAGTGTTATGTATGAAATCTTAGTCATCTATGTATAAAAGCGCATGCAATAAATAAATAAATAAATAAATAAATAAATAAATAAATAAATAAATAAATAAATAAATAAATAAATAAATAAATAAATAAATAAATAAATAAATAAATAAATAAATAAATATAGGCCTACTGTATATGCGTTTTTGATTAACGTCGCACTAACACATCAAAGGTTTTCGGCAACGTAAGCATGGGAAAGGGCCAGGATTGTAAAGGTAGTGGCCGTGGCCTTAATTAAGGCATAGCCCCCAGCATTTGACTAGTGTGAACATGGGAAACCACGAAAAACCATTTTCAGGGCTGCTGACGGTGGGATTCGAATCCATTATCTTCCGAATGTAAGCTCACAGCTGCGCGACCCTAACTCGCTCAATATATAATATTTTATTAGCACAAACGAGAAAAATGTCGGATTCCTGTTCAGATTCACTCTTTCTGTCATGCGGTGGGCAACCTACGTAACAGCGACAGGTGTGCAGCGATGTTGGGACATCTTAACTGATCATTCTACTATCAAGTTTTATTGTAATCGGTGTGGGCCAACCCAAGCAATATCCCTGTTAGTACCGAGGTTACGGTTACTGGAAGCCTTTACCTTCCACACCTTCAAGAGCCTTCATGCCTGTCTGGAGATGGCTTAGTTTTCAAAATATTACAGTTAAACATGTTGTGTACTTTATTTGCGAACCATGAATTTCCCCACGTATGGCACTGCAAGATAGCAAAGCACGTATTGCAGGCTGCCTTTTGGCTAAATGGGTAGAAAACAGTTACATCTCGGAAAGGTACAATGGTGTGAGATGAAACCTTTTAACAACTTGTCTTTGACACCATACTATAGGCGAACCCTTCAATCCATTAGAGAGAGTTGTTTGGTTCAAATGTGTAAGTACAGCGGGCCAGATTCGACATGCTCCTGACTAATGACTTGGGGGGGCTACAATGGAAATACGAGACGCTTGCAAAAATATTTGCAGTGCTAAGGTCAATGTAGGAGGAGTTGGCGTTGTTTGGTGTCCCATTAGGAACTGTAACAGTTGCCTGAGTCCTCACACCATACTGGGGCTGTGTAAACTTGTAATTCATTAGAACATTGTTATCCAGCAGGTCAGCCAGCTGCACTGTCCTAACAGTGAATACATCGTCCAGAAGTGGCCGCTTGTAAAACTAGCGTGAGAATCCCTGGTCCTCGAGCTGAGTCTGATATTGTTTTCAGTAGGTACTAGTGTCACGCTTTTCCTGGCGGCTTATAAACACAAACCTCTTGATAACGCGTCGTTTTCAAGCTTAGTCTTGAATTATTCCTCTAGAGTACCTTAACGTGAAATAGGTGTGATCAAAAGGACTTTTTGTTTTGACGTGAAATGTCTGTGAAATTAGGGTTGCGGGGAGGGTCTCAAGTGGGAAATCGATTAAATGCTTCAAAATACTCAACTCAAAAAGTATTACATTCCGAATACGGAAATGTTTTGTATATTATTTCAGAGTAGAAGGTTTAATGCACAAACGTGACCGCACTAAATGACCTAATGCGCAAGACGCCATTACAAGATGGCTACCAAATTAAGGTATTCTTACGAATAAAACACCGTGTGTTTTTCGCTCTAATTTATTTCAGGATGATCCAGAAAATGCACACATATATACACTTACACAATTCTACTCAGCCATGATTGACCACACTCACTAACTGCTGGCAATTTACAAGTCTTTGTCTCCAAACAGCAGGTAGTCCGTCTCGTTGGTATTACCTGAGATGGCTGTAGCCTAATCCTTATTGACAGACTCGCCTTACTTTAACTTCTCCTCAAAGACCTGTCACCCCACACAGCAGCTGCGTGCAGACAGCAGGGCTACTGGAAACACAACACACGATGACTGTTCCTTGGTTCGACTCTAGAGAAAGTCCAGTGATTCATACAGCCAAATACAGTGAGCTACTACAGTCGACCTCATTCGAGCTACCGAACTCCAGCACTCACCCCAACACACTGACTCGAACTCTGACCGTTCGCATCTAGCCTCGTTTTTTTATAGCTCAGGTGATGAGTACGGATATATTCGCGACATGACAAGAGACAGAACATTCTCATTGCACCTCCCAAAAATGCACGGGAAAACCAGAGGAAGAGAACAATACACGGCCGGCTGGGTGCTACCCGGTTATCTGACTCACTAGTCCCATCCAGAAAGGACCAAAAGGGGCCACAACAGTGCTGGCACGGCCACTTGCCGCACAATGTAGTTTGGCGTGCAGGGGCAAGTGAGGTGTCATTTGATTTGTCTGAACGAAATATATCGGAAAACACATAAAATGACCTTAAATAAAAAAATATTTAAAGTTTTGTGACTGAAAATGGATGAATTCAGAAAAATGTCCAAATATAAGACTAATAAGCGGATAAAAGCCTACATAAAACGGATGAATGAGGAAACTAGACTCGATAAAAGATCGAATAAGACCAAAAGTACATCTGTGGAACGAATGGGACGACTACGGGAGTGTCGCAAACCTGAGCCTGCAGTGCTGGCCTACAGTTTAGTAAAAATAAGCGACAAATCAAACGATGTTGTAATTTTTTTTTGTAGTGGTTTTAACGTCGCACTAACACACTAAAGGTTTTCGAGGACGCAAGGATGGGTGGGGGCTAGGATTCAGAAGGTACCGGCCGTGGCCTTAATTAAGGTACAGCCCCAGCATTTGCCTGACGTGAAAGTGGAAAATGCGGAAAATCATCTGCCGACGGTGGGATACCCTTCTTGATACCAACCCTATGTGGAGGAATGTATTCACTATTACGTGTTTCTGAGGTGGTGGTTGGTAGTGTGGTGTCTGTATGAAAAGGTGTGTGTTGGGGAGGAACACAAACACTCAGCCCCAGAATTAGAGAAATTAACCAGATGATATTAAAATTCCCGCCGTAAATCGACCCCGAGACCCTCTAGCGCTTGCCATTCAGCCAGGAGGTCGCTCTAAACCCGGGTCTTCTACAGAAACGAGATAACTAGACCTATCTCCTTCTCAATGTTATAACGAAACCCTTTCTACAGTAGTTCTTGATCAAGTTCCTCATTAACAACAATTCCACCTGATTCAAGTTCCCTTGTTCAAATTTCAAACGTAGTCCATTTTATTTCTCAATGAGAAAGATATTGCCAAACGTTTTAATGAGCGAGTTTGTTCAACAACAACAAAAATTACGACGAAGCTGACGATGCTATCAACATTGGTATTGACGTCGAAAGTCGTGATGCTGATCATCAAAGATCAACAATCATGCTATGGACAGTTAAAATGCGAGGACTGAAAGAAAAAAGGGTAGTTGCAACTTGTGCTTACACACGAAAACCATTTATTGTAGAACCACCATACCTCTACACACCTTCAATTTAAGGAGCCCCATACATGTACAGTTTCACCTTCCGAACGGCCTGAACAGCTGAAGGCTGACAGACAAAACTGACGTGTATGGTGTGGCCGGCCTGTCAATCGTTTGGGCTGTTGGACCGTGAGAATTCCGTCAATTCTAACTGCAGAACGTGGTGCCAGACAAGTGGAGTGGAACGGATCGGAAGGCCAAGAGCTCAGTCAGTCTAGATTCCGCGCGGATATTGAAATATTGTCTTCCTCTCGCATTTCAGTCATGGCGTCGTGATCACAAAAACACATGTTTTATTGAGAGGTGGAAAGTAGAAAGTAGGTTCATTCATTCGTAAATAATTGTGCCAATTCTTAGGTACACTTGTAGCTCTTGCAACAAATGTATATGTGTGTAATTATTCCGGCTCAACCACTTTTTCCTCCACACTCCACGTAGTTTCCGTTCTCTCTTGTTTAAGACGTATGCAATCGCTGCATATGCAAGCAATGCATCCACTGATCACGTTTCCCGCACGAACAACGTGTACACATCTACACTCAACCAGAGTACAGGGCAGAAGGAAGATGAGAGCCTGATAGTTCGAACTGTATGTGTGTGGCGAGGAACTGGAACAGGTAGAACTGTCTCAAATCAGCTTAACAGTTCAAACTGCTCGTCAATGAGGGCCCTAATGTCGTGAAACATGTTGCACCCATGTGCGGATGGCGCATCTTCCTGCACTGAGCATGAAACGACACCATTTCCAAACGCATCTGCCCATTGCCTTGCACGACATTATCCGCTACCACAGCGCTGTTTCTGTGAAGGAATTCTTGGCAGGGTGGAGGAGAGAGGTTCTGGAGCATCCACCATACTCACCGGACATGAGTCCCTCTGACTTCGATCTGTTCCCAAAACTAATTGAACCAGTTAACGTATCCTCAAAGACGCACACGAAATGCTGTCAGTTGGTACAGTTATTTATTTGCATCTATTTACAAATAAACACACACATAATCTTAACCACAGTATCACAAACAAAACACTTCGCTCAGAGAACATCTATAGCCGACATTTTAACAATTGCGTATCACAGCACATAGAGATTACAACTTTGAAACACAGTTGAAACAGATGACTACCGATTGCCTACTCGGCATGTCAGTTAACACATGTTCACCAGTGAAACTCTACTAAACAATAACTCGCCATTACCATCAAGACCACCTCCTTATATATGTGCCTGGTCAGGCTTCTAGAAACCTATATTACAAAAAATACCTTCTCGAAAATTCTAGAGTGCCTAATACATATATTATAATGTACAGAATATTCTACTATCATCTAGTGCCTTTCTGGAATTTACAGTTTGTTTCAAAATACCGTAGTGGATTACAAATTATATATTCAGGTAAGAATAAATTATATAATATTAATTTACAGGTATTTACATTAACAAAACTTAAAAAAATATTTATGTACAGCACATGTTTCATGACATAACCTCACACACAATACGGTCATTCGACTACGAAAATAATAATAATAATAATAATAATAATAATAATAATAATAATAATAATAATAATAATAAATAATACAAATACTAAATGGATGTACATCGCAAGTAGTAGTAATAATAATAATAATAATAATAATAATAATAATAATAATTTCGAGGTTGATACTTGTATTATTTACCCATGGGTGAGTGAATATTATTTTCAAGTTATATCTGTTTATCACACTTGCGTCAGAGTCCATGGGAAGCGTTTCCATTCACGAGATGTCATGCTTCAAGCGGCACTTCTACCAGTATCCTGCACGTCCCACACATTTAGCAACATGTGCCTATAGAAGACCTGTAGAGTTTTGGTGGTTCTACAATAAATGGTTCTTATATAGGCCTATTCATATGTTGCCACTCATTTCTTCAGTTCATGTAAGCACAGTAAACATTACTTACTGTACCCGGCTATTTCAATATTATTCTAATGAATAGCAGGCACTTTTCGGAAGTTCCTGGTTAGAAGTAGCAAAGAGGTCAAAGAGAAGGGCTGATAACCGCGTTGTATTCGCCATTAAAATAACAGTAACTAATATGAGAACGTAACAGATTTATCAGGAAATAAATATGAAATGGCCGGGCTGAGTAGCTCATATGGTAGAGCGCTGGCCTTCTGAGGTCAAGTTCGCGGATTCGATCCCGGCTGAGATCAGTGGTATCTCAAGGTGCTCAGATACGTCAGTCTAGTATCGGCAGATTTACTGGCATTTGAAAGAACTCCGGTGGGACAAAATTCCGGTATTACGGTGTCTTCAAAAATCGTAAAAGTAGGCTAGTAGCATACACTAATTATAGAAAACACACAAGAACAGAATGCATCAGCATAGCACACGAACATTATTAAATACGAAAATCGATTAATTCTTCCCTTTGTCCTTAGAATTCGCTCACTCGTTGTTAATAACCTCTATCCGTGGTCACAAATGCACATTGTACCCACACTTGGACTAATTTCTCTGGATCAACGTCGTTAGATTAGGCTACGATTATGTTCTAGGGTGGTAGAATACATCCACGATATCCCCAGCTTATCGTAAGAGGCGAGTAGAGGGAGATCTCAGGGGATCTCTGCAAGCACGGGCCCTCTAACTGCGTCCTTACTTTTCTTGCCCGACGTTCCTTGATCAACGCTTGTTCTCTTCCGACCCCAACACTAATAGGTTTGTGAGGTATCGTTCGGCTTTCGCTCCCTTCGTGGCTGCTCCCTTTCTTTTGCCGAAAACATTCTTCGACGGGTCAGAACTCTGATTAATGTTAAGAGAAGGCAGTTGCTCACATGTTGTTATTGGTTTTACGTCGGATTTATGGTGACACTGGAATATGAGAGAGCTAAGTCTGGGAAGGAAGGGGCCATGGTTCAACATTTGCCTTCTGTGAAAATGAGGAACAACGGAAAACCATCTTCAGGGATACAGACCATGGGGTTCGAACTCACCATGTCCCAAATACACAGAGTCAAACCGCGCAGCCTACTCACTCAGTAGGATGCCAAATTTTACTTCCTCTTAAAACAATAATCACCACCACCACCACCACCACCATCTATGATTTAATTTATTTTTGTTTGCAATTATTTATATATAGTATGTAACAATAAGGTACGGCCAAACGTTCAGAACACATTCCTCAAAATTTGAAGAAGAAATATGATATTTGGACAAGGGCCCGGAAACACTGTATTTCCGTGTTAGAACTCTACATGCATGTAGCAATGCTAACGGAGGACATTTTGCATGCAGTATTGATGCGTGCCAGCGAAAATAACTAATTATGCTTAAAATTCCCGACCCTGCCGGGAATCGAAAGCGGGACCTCTGTGACCGAAGGCCAGCACGCTAACCATTTAGCCATGGAGTCGGAATTTCCCATTATTAATGCACCATATAGTGGGTGCGAAATCGGGGGGGGGGGAGGAGGAGGAAGGGGATTCCCCCCCCACTCCGACGATTTTATCTCAAAGGTTCCTCCCCCTACTAAAATTGGCCGGGGGGGAGGGGATGAGGAAAATGTAGAGCACATATAATTTAACTGCGGATATTTTCATAAAAAAACATCAGCAATCATTCAAATAACTACCAGACCTCGAGCAATAAAACAGCGCAGCAGTGGCAACTCCACATCTGTAGCCTATTGTCCATGTTTCAATAATTTTATTTGTTTTACGTCCCACTAACTTATTTGACGGTTTTCAGAGACGCCAAGGTGCTGGAATTTAGTCCCGCAGGAGTTCTTTTACGTGCCAGTAAATCTACCGACACGAGGCTGACGTATTTGAGCACCTTCAAATACCACCGGACTGAGCCAGGATCGAACCTGCCAAGTTGGGGTCAGAAGGCCAGCGCCTTAACCGTCTGAGCCACTCAGCCCGGCTGTCCATGTTTCAGTCTGGCGAATCCACCCAGGCAAAATATAACTTACTTGAAGTTCTCCTCTTTTGTCATCGCTCTAAGTAGCTCGAGCTTACACCACTCCTGTGTCGGGCTGCATGGCTAAATGGTTAGCGTGCTGGCCTTTGGTTACACGGGTCCCGGGTTAGATTCCCAGTAGGGTCGGGAATTTTAACCATCATTGGTTAATTTCGCTGGCACGGGGGCTGGGTGTATGTGTCGTCTTCATCATTTCATCCTCACCATGACGCGCAGGTCACCTACGGGAGTCAAATCAAAGGACCTGCACCTGGCGGACATTCCCGACACTAAAAGCCACACTCCATTTCATTTACCACTCCTGTACTTTTTGGAGAAGGTGTGTTTCTGATAGGACAATATTCACTTAAGGAGTGCACAAACTGACAGTCAACACTTAGCACTGGTAGAGGAAGGTTCCACTAATAAAACAATAAATCAGGACAAATAGCGCCTCGTCTCGCCTTTCTTAAGAAAGGGACAATCTCTTATAAACTTCTCAGCTGACTGGAATAACTTCCTAATGTTTATCATTCGTGTTATAACAACACAATTCAAACAAACAAATTTAAAATGTACATTTTTCTGGGAGTCCGCCTCTGTGGTGTAGTGGTTAGCGTGATTAGCTGCCACCCCCGGAGGTCCGGGCTCGATTCCCGGCTCTGCCACGAAATTTGAAAAATGGTACGAGGGCTGGAACGGGGTCCACTCAGCCTCGGGAGGTCAACTGAGTAGAGGTGGGTTCGATTCCTACGTCAGCCATCCTAGAAGTGGTTTTCCGTGGTTTCCCACTTGTCCTCCAGGCAAATGCCGGGATGGTACCTAACTCAAGGCCACGGCCGCTTCCTTCCCACTTCCTTGTCTTTCCCATCCAATCTCCCCATCCCTCCAAAAGGCCCCTGTTCAACATAGCAGGTGAGGCCGCCTGGGCGAGGTACTGATCATTCTCCCCAGTTGTATCCCCCGTTCCAAAGTCTGAAGCTCCAGGACACTGCCCTTGAGGCGGTAGAGGTGCGATCCCTCGCTGAGTCCGAGGGAAAAACCGGCCCTGGATGGGAAACAGATTAAGGATAAGAAGAAAAAAAGAATATTTCTGGGAGAGGGGGTAATTTACTTACAGGGAAATTTTATACTCCCTCCCCTGCCGGATACTGCCTGAAATAAACACTAGTAGTTAAGCCCTATGTTCTTTCCCCCCCTCCCCCTACCATTTCTGTCTGATTTCGCGCCTGGTTGTAGGAAATGACTTGTAAAATGGAAATAAAGCGTTTCCGGATCCATCTCCATGTAACAAATTTTCTTCTGCGTGTGAGTAATGAGTCCTGAAAATCTGCCCGTGCATTATTGTTTCACCCTGTATATTTAGAGTTCAATTGCGTTATCGTTCTAGATATTTAGTAGAAGTGTCCATTTATAACCTCATCTTGACTAAATCTGAGCCTTTTATTGACCGCTGGTCGAATGGATGCCAAAGTGTTGGGAGGCGCCGGGACGCTGGCCCATGTATAATTCACGCTCGTTGCGGTGCGCTGTGTTTTATTGGCACTTGGCTCCCTCGCTAGACACACAAGTATTGTGTCTTCACTACTCTCGCTTCCACACGTACACCACCATGATCCACGGGAAGTATAGAAAGCAATGATTTCATGTTCGATCTCCACATGTGAGGATAAGCTATATTTTATTCCCTGACTATAAATGTAGTTCGAATTTCATTTAAGACATATTCATCGTTCTGTAGCTTTTTTTTGGCAGCCGTTGAACGGGGATGAGGAAAGAGCACTGTCAGTATCCTCTGTAGTTACTGATGTGCATTCTGTATATACAGGGTGAAGCGTAATTCGCGCACTCGGGCGTCGCAGCGCGACTCCTCACATGCCAGCAATAAAAAAATGTCTGTTACAAAATTTCATCTTGCGAGTATATCCGGCAAAAATCTGGCAACACTGTAACCACATGTAGGGTAACTACCTCTGTCAGCAGACATTACTCGTATAGTACAGTTGGTGCAATGGATAGAGTTTTGGGTTAGCATGCAGGAGGTCGAGTGGTCGATCCTGGGTTTAGACGTATGTTTGTTATTTCGTGTAGTCCAGGTGGTATGGTATCTGGCATCTTAATCGTCAACAGCGATTGCAGTGGGTCCTCTAGAAACCATTTGCACTTACATACTACGATCCTAGAAATGGACGATCAATCGTTTTCATTGGTCAGCTTTGAAAAGCGCCCGTTCCACGTCGTGGGCGTTGAATTTATTCGCACCACTTCATCTACTAGATGTGAAACCTGTTTTCTTTGTACCCTTCTCCAATGGTCCCATAGATTAGTCATCATCATCATCATCATCTGTTTACCCTCCAGGTTCGGCTTTTCCCTCGGACTCAGCGAGGGATCCCACCTCTACCGCCTCAAGGGCAGTGTCCTGGAGCTTCAGACTCTTGGTCGGGGGATACAACTGGGGAGTATGACCAGTACCTCCCCAGGCGGCCTCACCTGCTATGCTGAACAGGGGCCTTGTAGGGGGATGGGAAGATTGGAAGGGATAGGCAAGGATGAGGGAAGGAAGCGGCCGTGGCCTTAAGTTAGGTACCATCCCGGCATTCGCCTGGAGGCCTGGAGGTGAAGTGGGAAACCACGGAAAACCACTTCGAGGATGGCTGAGGTGGGAATCGAACCCACCTCTACTCAGTTGACCTCCCGAGGCTGAGTGGACCCCGTTCCAGCCCTCGTACCACTTTTCAAATTTCGTGGCAGAGCCGGGAATCGAACCCGGACCACAGAGGCGGACCCATAGATTAGTACCAACTATTATTCTTGCCTCGTTCAGGTCCATTACATTTCGTTAGGGCCTTACGTTACCAATAGGCCTAGCAACGTGCTCTGCGAATAATGTCCAAACTCGGTTACAATTTGTATGTGTTATCACCATGGTCCCAATAATTCTGCCTTTCAACATTGCGTGTTGCGTCTGGTAACCGCATGCTGTTTAGTACGTATCTCAATGTATTATTATTATGTTGTAAATGTAGGATACATGTGACTTCAGAAACGGTGTCTTACTGTATCACAGTAGGTACTGTCAGATGGAAATTAGCAAACAAAAAATGCGCCTCAACCCAGGATCGAACCATCGACCTCTTGCATGCCAACCAAAAAAATCTACCCACTGCACCAACTGTACAGCACGACGTGGACGTGCTGACAGCGGTAGTTACCCTACATATGGTTACAGTGTTGCCAGATTGCTACTCTTTAACGTCCGTTTCCTACCGGATATACTCGCAAGACGAAATTTTGTAAGAGACATTTTTTTATTGCTGGCATGTGAGGAGTCGCGCTGCGACGCCCGAGTGCGCGAATTACGCTTCAGCCTGTATATAAAATAAACGGCGATGTTGAAAATCACAAAACATATCATCGTTATATATCCTTGCCAGGAAAAAATACTTTGATAACACGGATGATGTTCGCCTTTCGAACCGTCTAGTGTACAATACTTTCACATTTCAGAATGTAGCATAGAACCGTGAATTGGGCATCTGGTTTATTGAACAGTTCATGAATATTCTTAATGTGAAAGTATCCCTCCAGCACAAAGAAGCCTGTTTGATCCTAGAAGTTAATAAAATTACATTTTTCTGCGTGCCACTTGTAGATAAATCTCACTAAGATGATGCAGTAACAGAGCTGACATCTGTCGATCAGGGGATTACATGGTGTTATTAATTTATCCACATAAGTTGATATAGGATCCAAAGATGGTATACAGATAATATCTACAGTACAAATATTAATTGTGAATTTTGCTGCAGAGGAAGCAAACTAATACCACGGGTGGTCTTAATAATGTTATTGGCTTTACGTCCCACTAACTACTTTTACAGTTTTCGGAGACGCCAATGTGCCAGAATTTAGTCCCGCAGGAGCTCTTTTACATACCAGTAAATCTAGCGACACGAGGCTGACGTATTTGAACACCTTCAGATACTACTGGACTGAGTCAGGATCGAACCTGCCAAGATGGGGTCAGAAGGCCAGCGCCTCAACCGTCTGAGCCACTCAGCCCGGCGAATGGAAATACTGGAACTCGATGAAGTGATATAATTGTATTTGTTTGCAAACGTGGGCTTCGGGTCTCAGGCGAAGCATCTTGGAAGACTGGAAGGTAAAGTCTTCTACCACCCATAACTTTGGCCTTTGCTCCCAGGAATTAACCCGGTAGCCAACACATTTTTGGTGCACCTCCTGAAGTAGAAATCTAGTTTCTTAAATTTTTGAGTTCCTGACAGGGAATCGAACCCATGCCCTTCCCGATGAACCGAACACGCCTTTATCTCCCTGGCTAGACAGCCCCTTTTGAGTCCGAAGAGGAAATTATATCATATATTTTTGAAATGATCGATTAAAGGTCCAAAAATTCTTAGAGCTGAATTTCCTTGCGATGTAAAGAGCTGGAGTTTGAAAGAATTTACCTCGAACCAGGCTCCTCACTTTCATATTTCCTATCTGACCTCTCTTGATCAAATCATCTTCCTTTTTCACATTGACACTAGTTTCTTAAGACCTACGGACTCACATCAGTTTCCTGTCCTTCACAGCCCTTCTATTTCTTTACCATAAGCCCTCCTTCTTGGAGTTATCGTAATTCTTCTTTCCTTTTTCCAAAGGTAGTCAGGTATGAAGGATAAAAGTGAGCAGCTTCTTAGAAGCAAGTGGTAGAAATGTCCGGCTCAGCTAGGGGCTCTGTAATCACCACTGCATGCCCGCAAGTTCAGAGACGCTGGGGTAAACTTCCCATGTAGCCTACCAGATATAACTGTAGAGCTATGGGGGAAATCTCCGCAGCAAAGACGTCATGTATTTCCAATATGATGTTCAGATAGGCCTATTTATTCAGAAATAACTTTGATTATCATCTAGTAATATTATAATCCAGGTGTAGTAAGTGCAGAAAGCGTGAACAAATAAGTTAAATAAATTAAACAAATAAATAAATAAATAAATAAATAAATAAATAAATAAATAAATAAATAAATAAATAAATAAATAAATAAATAAATAAATAAATAAATAAATAAATAAATAAATAAATAAATAAATAAATAAATAAAATAAAATGTTACCTATTTAATATGGCCGTAACCGCGGTGTACGGGGTAGCGAGTCTGCCTCTTATGCAGAGACCCCGTGATTGATTCCCGTCAGTTAGAGATTTTTACCTGGATCTCAGGGTTGGTTCGTGGTCCACTCAGCCTACGTGAGAACAAGTGAGGAGCTATGGAGAGATAAGCCCTCGTCTACAAACCAGAAATAACGACCAAGAGAACTCATCACGCTGATCACGCGAATCTCGTAATCTGCAGACCTTCGGGTAGAGCAGTGGTCGCTTGACATACCAAGGCCCATCAGTGATGTAGAGGCCCGTGCATTGTATTGTCCTCTGATCCGGAGACTAGGTGATTTTGCCGTCTTCAGCATTAGATAGGTAGTTCGCCCGTGGACGTTAACTCGAAAGACATGTAGGCCTACCAGACCTCTCCGGAGACCATACGCCAATATTATTATCTAGGCCTACTCATTGTATTACGGTTACCGATGAAACAGAGCTGCTAAAATGCGTTAATTTAATGTTTTCTGTTTGAACGAATATTTACTGAACACGAAATAAATTATTATTCGAGGCATGAAACTGTAGAATGGTTCATATACGCAATGTACACGCCCACAAAGAATAACACTGCTACTATAATTTTAATTACCGCGTACTGTCATGAGACAATAGGCCTATTACACAGGCTGACTGTCATGTCATGTAATGTATGTATGTATGTATGTATGTATGTATGTATGTATGTATGTATGTATGTATGTATGTATGTATGTATGTATGTATGTATGTATGAGAGGGGTTTCTCCATTTAAACCCCACTTGAACAGATGAAATTATCTTTTTAAGTGAAATATACAATAATAATAATAATAATAAGAAGAAGAAGAAGACCAGGCGAATTGGCCGCGCGGTTAGGCGCGCGCGGCTGTGAACTTGGATCCGGGAGGTAGTAAGTTCGAATCCCACTGTCGACAGCCCTGAAGATGGTTTTCCGTGGTTTCCCCATTTTCACACCAGGTAAATGCTGGGGCTGTACCTTAATTAAGGCCACGGCCGCTTCCTTCCAACACCTAGGCCTTTCCTATCCCATCGTCCCCATAAGACTTATCTGTGTCGGTGCGAAGTAAAGCCGCTAGCAAATAATAATAATAACAATAACTGCAGTTTTGATTACCTACGTACGCCACTGGATGTACGCCTATGTACGTATTGTAATTTAGGCTAGTCCACACTATGGTAATATTCAGTAGGCGTTTCATAATGCACAAGCACCTAAAGTGGCTCTCTTGTCACAGTTTTAAAAAGTGTGTTTTGCGTCGCCCCGACACAGATAGGTCTTATGGCGACGAGGGGATACGAAAGTGCTAGGCGTGGGAAGGAAGCGACCGTGGCTTTAATTATGGTACGGTCTGGTGTGAAAATGGGAAACCACGGAAAACCATCTTCAGGGCTGCGGACAGTGGAGTTCGAACCCACTCTCTCCCGAATGCAAGCTGATAGCTACGAGACCCAAACCACACAGCCAATTGTCGGTCTTGTCACAGTCAAGTAGTGGTAGAAATAAGAACATAGGCCTATGGTGGGGGAACATTCTGGTTTTTGTTTTTGTTTGAGTTTGCTTGTCGCACCGGCACAGAGAAGTCCTATGGAGACAATGTGACAGGAAAGGGATAGGACTGGGAAAGAAGCGAACGTGTCCTTGATTAACGTAGGCGTACAGCCTCAGCATTTGCCTGGTGTGAAAATGGGAAACCACGGAAAACCATCTTCAGAGCTGTTGACAGTGGGGTTCAAACTCACTATCTCTCGAATAGCCTACACGCTAATAGCAACACGTCCTAGAGCCAGTTAGCCTACTTGCTCAGTACATTCTGCTTTCTGAGAAATTGTGCTTGTAATTTGTAAAATATATTGTAATAGAACGTTGTGTGGAGACTACAGATTCATTATTAATAAGATTTATCACTGGTCACTTTGAATGAAAATAGGTAACTAAGAAAGTGATTAATTCATATTATTCAAGGAACAATTCTGACTGTGCTCGTTCTCATTATATTATCCGTAACGTCTACAACGATTTAGTACCATGTTTTAATCGCTTTCGGCATGAATTAATTCATCGTTATTAGGCCCTGCTTACTGTGTGTCCGGCTTCTCGGCTGAATGGTTAACGTAGCCAGCTTCGTGTTCGATACCCGGCTGGGTCGGAGAATTTAACGTTATATAGTTATTTCGCCTAACTCGAGGATTGGGTGCTTGTACTGCCCCCAACATTCTTGCAACTCACACAACGCACAAACAACACTATCCTCCACTACAAAAACACGCAGATGCTGCCCACACTCGTTGGAGTGTCTCTCTTACAAGTGCTGCACCACATGTCCTCGGCGGCCACTCCCGGCGCTAAAAGCCATACGATAAATATAAATAAATAGCTACTGTGTGACAAATTTAAAGTAAAATGTATGTTTTTTTTTTATGACTTTTGGTATAATATTGTCTACATGCCTTCAGAATTGCATCTGTCTGGTAATTATAGTACGAGTTATGTATGTGGTAATCTATATTCAAAATGTTATCAATCTCAAATTTTAAAAAAATGACATAGAAGACATAGGCTAAGGCAATTAGACTGTGGGTAAATCTATTTTGCCTTTGGAACAATTTCGTATGGGATTCAAAGTTTAAGTCTAAAATATCGAGATTGTTTTGAACAAGTATTTGATTTCAAGGTCCGCCTCTGTGGTGTAGTGGTTAGCGTGATTAGCTGCCACCCCCGGAGGCCCGGGTTCGATTCACGGCTCTGCCACGAAATTTGAAAAGTGGTACGAGGGCTGGAACGGGGTCCACTCAGCCTCGGGAGGTCAACTGAGTAGAGGTGGGTTCGATTCCCACCTCAGCCATCCTGGAAGTGGTTTTCCGTGGTTTCCCACTTCTCCTCCAGGCGAATGCCGGGATGGTACCTAACTTAAGGCCACGGCCGCTTCCTTCCCCCTTCCTTGCCTATCCCTTCCAATCTTCCCATCCCTCCACAAGGCCCCTGTTCAGCATAGCAGGTGAGGCCGCCTGGGCGAGGTACTGGTCATACTCCCCAGTTGTATCCCCCGACTAAGAGTCTGAAGCTCCAGGACACTGCACTTGAGGCGGTAGAGGTGGGATCCCTCGCTAAGTCCGAGGGAAAAACCGAACCTGGAGGGTAAACAGCTGATGATGATGATGATTTGATTTCAAGTTCAGTTTATTTAATCTGTTGTCTAAATGATTATAGACATAGAACGAAGCATAACAGTAACTGTCTATACCTCTCGTAGCATGTTTCAGTTACTTGACGAATACTAAAAATCTGATCCTGACAGCCCTTCTTTAGTCTGAAAGCACACTAGTTTTCATCGAACTTACTCTCAACACTTCCAAAATGCCAGTGAACACCTAGACTGCTATACTGACTAATAATAGGCTGCCTTCTTCTTCCACCGCTTTTTCCCACACCTGTAGTGTCGCGGGTGCGAACTGTGTCGTACATGTGGATTTGACCCTGTTTTACAGCCCAATGCCCTTCCTGCCGTCAACCCTCTATCGACGGGTGTAATTACTATTGCATGTTTCTATGGTGGTTGGTGGTCTAGTTCGTTGTCTGAATATGAAGAGGAAAGTGTTGGGACAAACACAAACATCCAGTCCCCGAGCCAGAAGAATTTATCAGACGCGATTAAAATCCCCGACCCTGCCGGGAATCGAACCCGGGACCCTCTGAACCGAAGGCCTCAACGCTGACCATTCAGCCAATGAGTCGGACTATTAATTATTGGCTGCACTTGGATTTATTCTTTTTTGTTTGCTAGTTGGTTTAGTACGTCGCACCAACACAGATAGCTTTTATGGTGACGGTGGGTCTGGAAAGGCCTAGGAATGGGAAGGAAGCGGCCGTGGCCTTAATTAAGGCACAGCCCCAGCATTTGCCTCGTGTGAAAATGCGAAACCACGGAAAACCATTCTCAGGGCTGCCGACATTGGGGCTCGAACCCACTGTCTCCCGGATGCGAGCTCACAGCTGTGCGCTCCTAACCGTACGGCCAACTCGCCCGGTTGGATTTATTCTAATCCTCCCTGTTCTCTTGCCCAGTCGCCTACCTGGTTACGTTAAGGCATCAAGTCTATGGTCTGACACCGTGATTGGCTGGTGGAAACAAATTTCAACTTCACAATGTTGACCGGCAGGGTAAGAAACGTGGGGGTATACAATATTTATAATAACTAGACTGCGCACCAAAAGCATGGATTCAGTTTCAAACCTCTCCACATTATTCATATGCAGAGGGCAGATGACGATGTGGTGATACATACGTCGGATGGAGACGTTAGGCCTTCATCACACTCTCTCGTTAACTTTGACAGGAGTAGGCTATGTGCCGGCAGCGGGTTTCACCCTCTTCTTTGCTACTATCATATATCACGTTATTCATTTCATCTCGCTAACTCCTCTCATGAGATTGACGTCAGAAAGGGCATACGGTCGTAAAATCTCACTACAAATGTTCATCACGCTTCTTACCCGACCCTGTAGAGAAACGGGACAAGGGTTGGACATACACTACTGTTAGACTTTTTTGCTAGTGACTTTAATAATAATAATAATAATGTTATTTGCTTTACTTCTCACTAACTACTCTATTACGGTTTTCGGAGACGCCGAGGTGCTGGAATTTAGTCCCGCAGGAGTTCTTTTACGTGTCAGTAAATCTACCGACACGAGGCTGATGTATTTGAGCACCTTCAAATACCACCGGACTGAGCTAGCTAGTGACTTTACGTCGCATCGACACAGATAGGTCTTATGGCGACGATGGGATAGGAAAGGCCTAGGAGTTGGAAGGAAGCGGCCGTCGCCTTAATTAAGGTTCAGCCCCAGCATTTGCCTGGTGTGAAAATGGGAAACCACACGGAAAACCAATCTACAGGGCTGCCGACAGTGGGATTCGAATCCAATATCTCCCTGATGCAAGCTCACAGCCTCGCACCTCTAACCGCACGGCCAACTCGCCCGGTATTATTAGATTACTGGCATATTTCTTAGCTTTATCTAGTTGCCGGTAACTAAGGTGTTTCCTGTTTATTCTTGCATATGCCAAAGTCCAGTAATTCCAATTGCGTTTATTATGTGTATTTATTTATTTATTTATTTATTTATTTATTTATTTATTTATTTACTAGCAAATGTACCCGTGCTTCGCTACGGTATTCTACATTGTATACGGATATCGACGTAAATACTGTGCGTGCAGCAAATGAGATTGTTTTAAAATTGCATGTCTCTTAGCCTTATCCGAGAAATAGCATGGGGAGGTCCACATACGTTGTTTCCAATGTAAAGTGAGGGTTGCGGAGTTGTGATGATAACGCCAGGCTCACTTGCCTACTGCCATTCACAATCGAGTTGGCAAGTTTACATTATAATTGCAGGCCCCAATGCCTACTGCGCGGTCACAATCGATTTGGGGAGTTTTAGTTACAATGGCAGACCCATTTCCTACTTTCAGACAGGTTACAGTTGAGGAGTTTTTATTATAATACCAGGCAACTTCCCTACCACCAGTCAAAATTGAGTTGTGCAGTTATCATTATAATGACAGTCCCTTTTTACTGTTGCTAGCCAGCTTACTGCCAGTCACACAGAATTAGTGAGTTTCCATGAAAATAGCAGGCCACAATGCCTAATGCTAGTCAAATTTTAGATTGGAACATTTGTTTATAATGGCGGGTACCCTGGCCTAGAGCCAAACACAATAGAGTAGGGGACTTTCGAACAAAACTGCATGATCCCTTGCCTTCTGCAAGACAAATCGAAAAGTGAATTATTCATTAAAATGGTAGGCCCTCCTTACTAATGCCAGTTACACAGGAGTTGGAGAAGGACCCCATTCCTACTACCAGCAGTCAAAGTCGGTGTAGGGAGTACTGATTACAATAGCAGACACATCCTTTCTCGATCTCTACAAATCGACATCAATGAATATATATACAGATGGACATACGAAAGTATATGAATGTTTACAATATTGCAGACCTTCATTTACAGATTAAATGCTGCTAAACGGTACGTCATATCGACAAAGGATTGTACCGTAAGGCGCAGTATTTAGCGATCTAAATGGCTGGTCCTATGATATTTTCTCGCATCTAATCTATTCATGGGTCAGATTGAATCAAAAACGTTGAATAGGTTGAAATTTGTGTAAGAATATCTTACATTTCCATTACTTTTCGGATAATTATGTGGCATAGCATTTGGCTCACATATGGGTACTGGGTGGGCAAATGTTCGTGTAGAGTTTGATCATACTATCTTTCCTGTAAGTGATTGAAATTATGCACATGAGAAGAAAAGGTTTAAAAATTAATTTCCATTAAGGCAGGTAGATTTCCATAAAGTTTGGTTGTGTGTATTTAGAGGGAGTGCAAAATCACGGTTTCGGTTTCGTATAAACCCCCAATTAGTTCAGGGATTTAGAAACAATATTTGCCCTAAAACCTCCCCAAAGGACAGGTGGATTCTAAATATGAAGTTTGGTGGAAATATATCCAGTAGTTTTCAAGTTAGAGAAAGACAAACAGACCAACAAACAAAGAAACAAACAAACAAACTAACTAACTAACTAACAGACACCAAGGAAACCTACCCCTGGACAGATGGATGCTATATATAAAATTTGGTTCAAATATCTTGTTAGTTTTCAAGTTGTAAGAAGTACGCTTTACACGCACCCGCTGGGATTTGTACCGAAAAACGGTCCGTTAATGATATATCCCTTACTAAATCCTGTTATCGAAATGATGCACATGAGAAAAAAAGGTTTAGAAATTCATTTTCATTAAGGCAGGTTGATTTCCATTAAGTTCGGTTGTGTATACTTTGAGGGAGTGCAAAATCACGGTTTCGGTTTCGTAAAAATCCCCACTCAGTTCAGGGATTTAGAAACGATATTTGAGCTAAAACCTACCCAAGGAGAGGTGGATTCTAAATATGAAGTTTGGTGGAAACATATCCAGTAGTTTTCAAGTTATAGAAGGACAGACAAACAGACAAACAGACAAACAGACACCAAAGATAAAAATGATGCAGATGGTCATTATTACACCTGAAACGGATAACTGTACGGAAATTTCGCCAAAATCAATGTACAGACACACGGTCGTTACGCTTTTATTTTTTGCGCTAAACCTACCCAAGGACAGGTGGATTCTAAATATGAAGTTTGGTGGAAATATATCCAGTAGTTTTCAAGTTATAGAAGGACAGACAAACAGACAAACAGACAAACAAACAGACAAACGGACACCAAAGCTAAAAGTGATGCAGATGGTCATAATTACAGGTGAAACGGATAACTGTACGGAAATTTCGCCAAAATAATCAATGTACAGACACACGGTCGTTACGATTTAATTTATATAGATGACGGATAAGCATGAGCACGTTGAAAAGTGCAGACTTCCACTTCGAGATTCATATCTCCTAAACGGTTTATGATATTAAGAAACGGTTTGCGCCATCAGACGCCTCATTTATCGCTCTACATGTTTGTTTCTAAACCATTTAATCGTATCTCCCATATTAAGGGGGTAAATTGAGATCAAATTTTGAATAGGGTGAAATTTGGGTGCATTTTTAACATTTTACATTACTTTTTGCCTACTTATGTATAAGCTAGAATTATGAAATTTGGTACACATATGTCCCTTAATCGTGCCAATGTGCGCACACAACGTGATGATCCTATCATTCTTATAAGTGTGTCAAACAATAAAATATACTTGTAAAAATCACCAAATTTACGAACAATCCAGAAATACGGCCAAATTTAACGTATTAGGGAGAGAGATACGACAAAATGTCACAGGACCAAAGTTGTAGATCACTCCGAATTGAAGGGACATTGTGCCATCCGTTTTGTGATACGACTTACCGTTTAGCCAAAAAATAGCTCAAAAGGAATGTCTGCACAGTCATTAAAATTGCCTCCATATTTCGATATCTTTGGGGGGTAAAAAGTGAAAAATTTGAACATCTTGGAATTTTCCCGTCGGTTAGGGACCAAAAGCTATAATTTCACCAAATTTCAATTGTCTACTTCGTCTGGCAGGTTGTGCCGCCATTTTGATTTGGGGGGATAGGGGATAAAAATGAGGAAATTCTCGAAAATTTTTAAGCCCACGAAACCTATAGGTTATCGTTTTGGATATACTATACGACTGTGTTCTTATGCTGAGCCCAAAATTTGAGCCCCCCCAGCGTGCCCCCTTCAGGGAATTTTGAGAATTTCCGATTTTTCTAGGGATCCTGGGGTCATCAGTTTCCTCCGTACCAAGTTTCAAATTTCTGAGATTTCTGGAAGTGCCTCATTAATTCACGTCTTTTTTCATTTTTAAATATTTATATATACATCGCTCCAGCCCGACTTGCTTTTATATATATAGATGACAGATAAGCATGAGCACGTTGAAAAGTGCAGACTTCCACTTCGAGATTCATATCTCCTAAACGGTTTATGATATTAAGAAACGGTTTGCGCCATCAGACGCCTCATTTATCGCTCTACATGTTTGTTTCTAAACCATTTCCTCGTATCTCCCATATTAAGGGGGTAAATTGAGATCAAATTTTGAATAGGGTGAAATTTGGGTGCATTTTTAACATTTTACATTACTTTTTGCCTACTTATGTATAAGCTAGAATCATGAAATTTGGTACACATACGTCCCTTAATCGTGCCAATGTGCGCACACAACGTGATGATCCTATCATTCTTATAAGTGTGTCAAACAATGAAATATACTTGTAAAAATCACCAAATTTACGAACAATCCAGAAATACGGCCAAATTTAACGTATTAGGGAGAGAGATACGACAAAATGTCACAGGACCAAGGTTGTAGATCACTCCGAATTGAAGCGACATTGTGCCATCCGTTTTGTGATACGACTTACCGTTTAGCCAAAAAATAGCTCAAAAGGAATGTCTGCACAGTCATTAAAATTGCCTCCATATTTCGATATCTTTGGGGGGTAAAAAGTGAAAAATTTGAACATCTTGGAATTTTCCCGTCGGTTAGGGACCAAAAGCTATAATTTCACCAAATTTCAATTGTCTACTTCGTCTGGCAGGTTGTGCCGCCATTTTGATTTGGGGGGATAGGGGATAAAAATGAGGAAATTCTCGAAAATTTTTAAGCCCACGAAACCTATAGGTTATCGTTTTGGATATACTATACGACTGTGTTCTTATGCTGAGCCCAAAATTTGAGCCCCCCCAGCGTGCCCCCTTCAGGGAATTTTGAGAATTTCCGATTTTTCTAGGGATCCTGGGGTCATCAGTTTCCTCCGTACCAAGTTTCAAATTTCTGAGATTTCTGGAAGTGCCTCATTAATTCACGTCTTTTTTCATTTTTAAATATTTATATATACATCGCTCCAGCCCGACTTGCTTTTATATATATAGATGACAGATAAGCATGAGCACGTTGAAAAGTGCAGACTTCCACTTCGAGATTCATATCTCCTAAACGGTTTATGATATTAAGAAACGGTTTGCGCCATCAGACGCCTCATTTATCGCTCTACATGTTTGTTTCTAATCCATTTCCTCGTATCTCCCATATTAAGGGGGTAAATTGAGATCAAATTTTGAATAGGGTGAAATTTGGGTGCATTCTTAACATTTTACATTACTTTTTGCCTACTTATGTATAAGCTAGAATCATGAAATTTGGTACACATATGTCCCTTAATCGTGCCAATGTGCGCACACAACGTGATGATCCTATCATTCTTATAAGTGTGTCAAACAATGAAATATACTTGTAAAAATCACCAAATTTACGAACAATCCAGAAATACGGCCAAATTTAACGTATTAGGGAGAGAGATACGACAAAATGTCACAGGACCAAGGTTGTAGATCACTCCGAATTGAAGGGACATTGTGCCATCCGTTTTGTGATACGACTTACCGTTTAGCCAAAAAATAGCTCAAAAGGAATGTCTGCACAGTCATTAAAATTGCCTCCATATTTCGATATCTTTGGGGGGTAAAAAGTGAAAAATTTGAACATCTTGGAATTTTCCCGTCGGTTAGGGACCAAAAGCTATAATTTCACCAAATTTCAATTGTCTACTTCGTCTGGCAGGTTGTGCCGCCATTTTGATTTGGGGGGATAGGGGATAAAAATGAGGAAATTCTCGAAAATTTTTAAGCCCACGAAACCTATAGGTTATCGTTTTGGATATACTATACGACTGTGTTCTTATGCTGAGCCCAAAATTTGAGCCCCCCCAGCGTGCCCCCTTCAGGAAATTTTGAGAATTTCCGATTTTTCTAGGGAT
Organism: Anabrus simplex; assembly: GCF_040414725.1. Classification (NCBI taxonomy): domain Eukaryota; kingdom Metazoa; phylum Arthropoda; class Insecta; order Orthoptera; family Tettigoniidae; genus Anabrus; species Anabrus simplex. The sequence continues at coordinate 495,664,731 of NC_090265.1, forward strand.
CCTGGGGTCATCAGTTTCCTCCGTACCAAGTTTCAAATTTCTGAGATTTCTGGAAGTGCCTCATTAATTCACGTCTTTTTTCATTTTTAAATATTTATATATACATCGCTCCAGCCCGACTTGCTTTTATATATATAGATGACAGATAAGCATGAGCACGTTGAAAAGTGCAGACTTCCACTTCGAGATTCATATCTCCTAAACGGTTTATGATATTAAGAAACGGTTTGCGCCATCAGACGCCTCATTTATCGCTCTACATGTTTGTTTCTAAATCATTTAATCGTATCTCCCATATTAAGGGGGTAAATTGAGATCAAATTTTGAATAGGGTGAAATTTGGGTGCATTTTTAACATTTTACATTACTTTTTGCCTACTTATGTATAAGCTAGAATCATGAAATTTGGTACACATATGTCCCTTAATCGTGCCAATGTGCGCACACAACGTGATGATCCTATCATTCTTATAAGTGTGTCAAACAATGAAATATACTTGTAAAAATCACCAAATTTACGAACAATCCTGAAATACGGCCAAATTTAACGTATTAGGGAGAGAGATACGACAAAATGTCACAGGACCAAAGTTGTAGATCACTCCGAATTGAAGGGACATTGTGCCATCCGTTTTGTGATACGACTTACCGTTTAGCCAAAAAATAGCTCAAAAGGAATGTCTGCACAGTCATTAAAATTGCCTCCATATTTCGATATCTTTGGGGGGTAAAAAGTGAAAAATTTGAACATCTTGGAATTTTCCCGTCGGTTAGGGACCAAAAGCTATAATTTCACCAAATTTCAATTGTCTACTTCGTCTGGCAGGTTGTGCCGCCATTTTGATTTTGGGGGGATAGGGGATAAAAATGAGGAAATTCTCGAAAATTTTTAAGCCCACGAAACCTATAGGTTATCGTTTTGGATATACTATACGACTGTGTTCTTATGCTGAGCCCAAAATTTGAGCCCCCCCAGCGTGCCCCCTTCAGGGAATTTTGAGAATTTCCGATTTTTCTAGGGATCCTGGGGTCATCAGTTTCCTCCGTACCAAGTTTCAAATTTCTGAGATTTCTGGAAGTGCCTCATTAATTCACGTCTTTTTTCATTTTTAAATATTTATATATACATCGCTCCAGCCCGACTTGCTTTTATATATATAGATTTATTTATTTATTTATTTATTTATTTATTTATTTATTTAATCTAACCTCTGTAGCATGATTATACAATTTATGAGTATGAGGTACAGTCTTCTATCACAATTCGATTCCTGAATCATCGGAGGCGAACCAAAAACATGAAATCTAAATCCGTCTTCCTGGTAGTTATTTCAATAACTAGGTAGGCATATATTATCAGATCATTATCATACGTTACATTTTCAATTATTTATGATTATTTGAAAACTATTGAAAAGTACTATTGATATAGATAGAATACTGTCGGTATTATACTGCTACATGCCAGCGCTGTCGTAGTCCGTTCGGCATTTCCTGGAAGGGATGTCTAAGCCAGGCGGAGGTCCTCTCAGCCGGCCCGAGGACATGACGCGGTCTCTCCTCTATTGCTCTCTTCGTCTGGTTTCTCCCTGCGCCTTCTAGAAAGGGAAATGAGAACTTCCCCTCACTAGCCCCATCACGAAGATTCTAGTACTCCATCATCAGGATGTAAAAAGGAGGCTCGCCCCATAGTCCGGACGCTCTTAAACCCGCGCACAGAAACCCGTAGTGCCAAGAGAGCTGTCCCACCTAAACCAACGAGCATTGCAAGGGAATGGTCATGACTTGGGTTTGATACATACTCCTCACTAACATAACCTGGAACATCCAGCCACATCCTTGCATGAGCTATACAGAAACTGCCAGGTTTTACATGTAGACAATTTTCTACTTCTGTCTATGTGGTTTTTCCCTGGCCCTTAGGCTACTACCTGATTACACTACTGTCTTACCTCATCACTTTATCTGCCTGGTAAGAAGTTGAGCAAGGGGACAAACTACAGCAATCTCTGAGCATCACTTATACCCAATCCCCCCTGCTGTCTCTTTCACTTGTTAGAATTAACAGCATGTCGGAGGCGATGTAGCTTCTGTTGATCTCCACGCGGGTGGCACGTTCTTTGACACCCGTCCCCCGAAAGAAAATAACAGTCGGTCAGTAATGGGAGAGTGGGACGGTAGTAGTGCTGGCTGTCGTCAGTGTCCCGCTGAGCTTGGAGTACTGAGCGGAGTACTGTCTGTGTACTGCCTTGGAGTACTGTGTGTATAAGTACTACCGTGGACTGTAGACTGACGTGGAGCCTGTGTGCAAAACAGTTGATGTGAGTAGAGTGGTGCAGATATGTTGTTATGAGGTGTATTGTAGTGTTCGTTAACACTGTTGAGTAGTTCCTCTTACGTGTCCGCAGCTTAGTTGTGAGTGTTAAGTATTTCACTGTATGGAGCGGCCACGTGAATTGACTAAGTTGACTGTGTGAGTGGCGGACTTCTCTGGAATCGAGCCAAGGTACAGTTGTCGTGTGTTGTGGTGGTTGGCAGCCCCGTGTTCGAGCCTGTCTGAGTGTAGCTGTTGAGTGAGGCGACTGAGCGAACCGTGCAAGCGAAAGTGAAAGGAGAAACCTGTCAATAAGGATTATAGCCTGTTCTAGGTAAAGACTGCCCGGCTGGAGTCCTGCTGTGAGAGATACTGATTATGACGATGATGCGTGTTGTTTAAAGGGCCTGACATCTACATCAATGGCCCCCTAATGTGTGTGAGGGACTTGTAAATAGACAGCAATTAGTGGAATCTGGTCATTCATGGTTCATGGTTGACTATAATAGTGTGTGTGTGGGTGCGTGTACTAATTGGGTAATTCTGAATTAAATTATAGGGCCTATCGATAATGCAGATAGTGTTTCATTCGTAACAGTACTTAGGCTCTACTAAGAAGACATTGGTGAAAACCGAGTGACTCAGGCCTTCTGAGCCCAAGTATACGATTTCGATGCTGGATCAGTCCGGTGGTAATCGAAGGTGCTCAACTACATCAGCCACGTGTCGGTAAAATGACTGGTACGTGAAAGAACTCCTACGGGACAAATTTCCGGCAACTAGGACTCACTGAGAACAGTGAAATTAGTTAGTGGGATGTAAAACCAATAACATCTTCTATATATTAAAACAGCTTTGGTAAATCCGTCCGTCCGTTCTATTGGACCGATTTGCTTCATTTCTGTTTTGTTCTCTCCGGAATCACCAGCCGGTGAATCATGAGACATTGATAGGTCTGTAGGTTCAGCCAACTTTGAGTAATCATAAAATAAAAAATCATTAAATGATCACTCTAATAATTGCAGGCGAAGGCTTACCCTAACCCGCAATACATTCTGTACTTAACAGGTTGCTAAGCGACTAACACTTTCATTAATATTCTGATATGCGTGATTTTCATCCTTAGTAATGTCATTGCATGCATCCATCTTTGATTACTACCTCTGAAGCCGGAGAGTATACACTTCCTCTGATGATGGAAACATACTACACAGTTCAAAAAAATTAGGGGAACATGTTTTTGAACGTATGCCATGCTCCATAAAACAATACCTCACACCCAGGTATATTACCAACTAAACCTTTATTCCTGATCGTTGAAGTATACAAAAGAACATCGATGGATTCGCGTTCATTTTCAGAATACAAACGGAGATGTCCAAGTAGGGGCGAAAACAAAGTGAAAACAGTCCTCCAGGGTGGATTTTTATCACAGTTGGAGAGCTTCAGTATGGTGTATGTCCTCCACGAGCATTTATCATTGCTTGGCACCTACGTGGCATGCTCCACATAAGTCGACGGAGGTCCCGTTGCGGTATCAGGTCCCATTCTTCGAGGTCTTGGAGAGTCTGTGGTGGAACAGGAAGCCCACGAACACTTCTTTCAAGCCTGTTCCACACATGCTCGATGGGATAAAGGTCGGGACTCACTGCTGGCCATTCCATCTCTTGAACGTCGAGTTCTCGCAAGACAGCTCTGGTGGTGCGCGCTGTATGAGTCCTGGCATTGTCATGCATGAGTACGAATTCAGGGCCAACACCGTATGCAGCAACCAACACATGCCGTAGCAGTAGCTGCTCGATGTACCCCGCAGCGGTAAGATTACCCCGGACGACGACAAGATCCGTACGACCATCAAAACTGATGCCATCCCACACCATCACAGAACCTTGTCCGAATCGGTCGCCTTCCTGGACAACTCTTCACCATGGCGTCTCCATACACGTTCACGTCCGTCACGCTGTGTCAGCGGAAATCTGGACTCGTCTGTGAACAACACAGGTCTCCATTGGCGGAGTTGCCAGTTGACGTCGGTAGGGCAAACTGAAGGCGAGTTGTGCGATGTTGCTGCGTTAAACATGACGTCTGGGTCGTAAGAACACTTCTCTTAACCTGTTCCTTACTGTCTGGTCAGACACCGTGACTCCAGTGAACCTCCTGAACGATGCCGCAACGCACAGATGGTCAGATTCCGTTCACCCTATAGGGTTTTCATGCGTCCACGACCTAGTCTAATCCTCCTTGCGAACTGGCCTGTCTCATTGTAGCGATTCCACATGCGGTGAATAACTGACGAAGAGACACTGAGATCCACAGCAACACGAGGTAAAGTCCATCCTTCCTGGATCAAAGTGACGGCCCTGTGCGACTTGAACCTCGTTAAGATGTCTCATGGGATGTGCTGGTTTACGTACAACGTGCTCAGATGACCGCAGTGGTCTGTGAGCCTCACAACGACACACGGACGAACCGCTATTCACTTTGTTTTGAGAGATCATCTGACAGTTTAATGCATGGCTACGCCTACAGATGGAGAATAACTTCGATTTGACATACCCTGAGAAGTTAAGCTTTCAAGGTATGCTGTACGACCATTGGAACCTCATCTACCAAATTAACGTTCACATACCAGACGTTACAAAACATGTTCCCCTAATTTTTTTGAACTCTGTATTTTCTAGTAGATTTGATTCTCTGTTTTTCCCCAGCTTCTAAATAATTATACTCAACAGATGGGAGAACGTTCCTAGTAACTTACAGTACATGCTCTTAAGACAAAACTATCTACTACGTACAGAAGGGAAGGTATCAAGTCGAATAAAGCTCAGGGACAAACTCTGGAAAAAGTGGGTAGTCTGCTTACCCGAACAAGAAATTCAGTCATAGCCATGTTATGTTGCACTATATCGAGCAAGATCACCCGAATGGTGGAAGCACAGAGAATATTACATTACAGGTATTAAATGTTCATAGAACTATTGAAAAGGGCAGGCAAAACAATATGGCTGCGACAGGCATGTCAAGACGAGTTACCTGACCTATTTTTAAGACGTGCTGCGGAGCAGAACGGGTCCACTAATTATTTTGGTAAGTTTTGGTTGTGGTTTCTTTTCCACAAATTAACCCAGTATGACAAAGTGGACAGCTCTACCACACTAGAAATACTGAAATGTGTCAAAAATAACCAGGAAACGTGTATAGGCCTAAATGAACAAACTTCCTTTCCTGAACACTCTGTGATTAATAAACTGTATAGTTCTACCTTTTAGTTTACTTCCGCTGTCCGCCTCTGTGGTGTAGTGCTTAGTGTGATTAGCTGCCAGCCCCAGAGGTCCGGGTTCGATTTCCGGCTCTGCCGCGAAATTTGAAAAGTGGTCCGAGAGCTGGAACAGGGTCCACTCAGCCTCGGGAGGTCAACTGAGTAGAAGTGGGTTCGATTCCCACCTCAGCCATCCTAGAAGTGATTTTCCGTGGTTTCCCATTTCTCCTCCGGGCAAATGCCAGGATGGTACCTAACTTAAGGCTTCCTTCCCTCTTCCTTGCCTGTCCCATCCAATCTTCCCATCCCTCCACAACGCCCCTGTTCAGCATAGCAGGTGAGGTACTGGTCATTCTCTCCAGTTGTATTCCACGACCCAAAGTCTGAAGCTCCAGGAGACTGCCCTTGAGGCGGTAGAGGTGGGATCCCTCGCTGAGTCCGAGGGGAAAACATTAAGAAGAAGAAGAAGAAGAAATTTCCTTCCGCTACCCGATTTCTCTTTGTCAGTACCTTGTGTTGACGTCCAACCTGAACTCTGCGGAAGGCAGCCCTATATTTTTTTTTTTAATGTTATGTTTTCTATAATTTTAATGTAGTCTATCTTAGTTTGTAAGATATTGTATATGGACTCTCTACGGTACTTATGTAGGCACGTTTTTTCCTGTTGAAGTCTATTTGTAGGCCGAGGATGACCTTGAATAAAGTCGAAATTTAAATCCGTGAACAGGAGTAATTTGTGGGTAAGACCTATATCGCAGACTTATCATGATGAGTAAATACCACAACAACACTGCTACAACCATTAATTATTATTATTATTATTATTATTATTATTATTATTATTATTATTATTATTATTATTATTATTATTATTATTATTATTATTATTATTATTATTATTATTTCCTTTCAGTCAATCATCATTAGATATAGTACCTTAATATTACGTCGATATTTACTCGCAATCTCAAATGTCTTGTGTTAGCCTCCTTATACCAGTATACAGTAATTTGTGGATCTTGAAGTACGGTATTTTATAAATTGACCTTGAAGGAAACTTAAGCCAGTACTGTCGTGCGAGAAATGGATTGGACTTCTCGATCATAGAGATCTTGCTTTATTTGACTCTTTATTACTGTTAGTCCTATGCCGCCGATATTTGAGAAAGATTTTGGTCACTCGAGCTTGTTGGCTGCAGCGAAAAGTGGACCCAAGACAAAGAACTTGTACACTCCAGAGAACAATCGATAGCAGGGGAAAGGCTGCTGAAGAGGGCGGCTCACAAGACGGCCAATGACGACCTAGGTGTGGCGCCGGGGGCGTGGCCAGACGCCGGCCTCACGTGCCGTACATGGCGACGCGTGTACCTTCCCCTTAACAAGACCATTGACATCGTGTCTACCTTCATGGACATCACACATACAGCTCCTTGAACGTTCACCGCAACCCTCTCATTACATGCTACTTGTACAGTACAAACATGAATGCTTTTTTAGCTGTAGAAAGATACTGGTATGTTCCATGTTTTGATATTGGTTCTCAAAATTTTAAGTACATTTCAGAAGAAATCCACTACATTGGTTCGTCTTCAGGGCCTCCAAATCTCACAGCAAACTTTCGTCGAAAAACTCTGCGTCACAGTAAAAGGTCCATGTTTTGTCCCATCATGCACAAAATATAAATTTGTTGTAAATTAAACATACAAATACCGATAATAATCGTATGGCCTCAGCTACCGTGTGCAGGCGTTTATACCTGACGCCATCTAGACTACCTGTTCGTCAATTTCTACGTTCGTTTTACTATACTACATGGCAGAATAAACCGCAGGTCCTGAGTTAACTTATGTCTGTTGGGCGATCCATGACCGAGTTTTATTTATTTTATCGGGTAAACACCAAATGTGCTATTAGATATCTTGTGCATGCCGACAACGTACAATAGGGTGTGCGGAATGGATATGCGATCTTGGGATCCAGAGGCCGACACTCCACACTCCACTGACCCACAGAGGAAGCTTACCCATCATGGCTTGCCCATTATTACATAATAAACGTGATATCAGGTTAAAATCCTTAAACTAAGTGAACAAATATGGGCGGTCAGCAAAACCAATACACAGTCTGTCTCCTTTCAATCAACAGTTAGACTATAGCCTATTAAATTGTAGTAAGATCAAGTACGACATAAAATCAATACAATAATAATAACAATAATAATAATAAGAAATAATAAAAATAATAACAACTAACCTCATGGCACTACAGTTCTGAAGGGCCTTGGCCTACCAAGCGACCGCTGCTCAGCCCGAAGCCCTACAGATTACGAGCAGTCGTGTGCTCAGGACGACGAATCCTCTCGGCCGTTATTCTTGGCTTTCTAGACCGGGGCCGCTATCTCACCGTGAGATAGATCCTCAATTCTAATCACATAGGCTGAGCGGACCTCGAACCAGCCCTCAGATCCAGGTAAAAATCCCTGACCTGGCCGGGAATCGAACCCGGAGCCTTAGGGTAAGAGGCAGGCACGCTACCCCTACACCACGGGACCGGCAATATTAGTTACAGTAGCCTCTATACAATTTCTGTATGTAAGATTAAATAATTATTATATTAGTTATTTCACCATTTATTTGCCAACAGTTTCTAATGAACAGTTAGACTAAATTTGCAATCTAACTAAATTTAATGTAGGCCTATATATATTTAGCCTACTTGTATTTACAGTCTTATAAAGAAAGAAAACTATAGTCAATGATATGGTTAATTGTAGGCGTATAGTCTCATATTTAAACTGCTTCATAGAAATATAGGAATATTAGCTTTCAACTCATTTTCTAGCAAATCACTGGGGAAATGATGATTGGAATTTATTAATTCTGGATAATGGATAAGCTTTTCAGCCTCAAATAAGTAGTTATACATTCATCCGTGATTGTGTTGCTATCTTGACCTCAAAGAACCAAAGGCAAGGGTAGGCTGCCAATCAACACAAGATAATTGTTATAGAACAAGATGAGGGGAGGGACAGAGATGTTGTAATATTCATAAACCACTGTTCCTATATCGTCAAGATTCCATGCACTCTGCTGAACCTTTTAATTTTCACATCTCAATACCTAAAATGTTCGATGGTAAATGATCACGATCATGTTTCAGAAAAATGCTGGGATGATTTCTTATTTCACTCAGGATACCTATGAAAATGAAAATCCGCAGTCTATTTGCAGTCATTCGACCGGGTCAGGAATGGAAAGAATGAAGCCCCCGTCTAGCGGCGAGGATAGGAATTGTGTCGGCTGCCGAAGCCTGTCGCACTCCTCTGAGGCAATGATTAAAAACTGACAAATAAAATGAAATTATATTGGAGAGGGTTGCTGGAATGAAAGATGACAGGAAAGACCGGAATACCCGGAGAAATACCTGTCCCGCCTTCGCTTTGTCCAGCATAAATCTCACATGGAGTGGTCGGGATTTGAACTACGGAACCCAGAGGCGAGAGGCTGGCGCACTGCCGCCTGAGCCACCAAGCCTACGTCATGATACGTTTTCTGAGCTCAAATAGCCTATTTGAAGCCGTAACTACCATCGCAGTTTTCACACAAATACTGATAGCCTACTTTCTGCTCAAACTCACGATGCTCATGAGTAAAATCGTACCAAGCACCAACGACGATTAGAGAATAATACGTTATTTTTATCCCCTTCTATGGCGAGGACCATATAATTAGGCGTACACATTTGTGAAAGAAAAACTTATTTTTTAATGCGCCTGAGTGAAATAATATTAATACAGGCTGGATATTATCTCACTGGATAAGATCTAGAAAATCTGCTACCAAGTTGACATTACCTGCTCCAGTCTACATAAGTAACAGAAAACTCAAATAGAATAAATCACACAGGCCTTCAATGAATTTTCAGATGAAATGAAAGCAATGGACTTCTCCCAAAGATGCCACAAATCTGCCCGAAAGCACTCAGTCTGTACCTCAGCTACGTAAAACTAGCTTAGCCAACAGGAAGTCGTTATACACTAATGTTCATATAAAACAGAACACCTTGAAGGACTACAGATAGGAAGTTCATATTCACAGGACATGTTCATTGGTATGTTCTGCAGAAACGATTAGCATTTCAGTCAACTAGGTTCAACATGAGTCCTGTTGCCTTGCCTTGGGTCCTCCATGGGCACTGATAACTTGTTTCATGAGTGATGGCATCGACGTGTATAAGGCGCGAATGGCGTCCTGAAGTATGGCCATCCATGCTGCATTCAGCTGGTTCCACAGTTCATCTTTGGTGGTTGGCATTGGGTCGCAGCGCCGCATCTGCCGTTTCACCATATCCCACACATTTTCAATCGGCGACAAGTCCGGTGACCGTGCGGGCCAGGACAATAATCTGACATCCTGTGACAATAGGAAGACACGTGTTCGTGCAGCAACATGTGGTCGCGCATTGTCCTGCTGAAATATGGCGTCTGGGGTGTCGTGCAGAAAGGGTATGGCAACGGGTCGCAGGATGTCATTCACGTAGGTCAAACTGGTCACAGTGCCCTGGCACGCACCAACTGTGATTTATAGTTGTACCCAATAGCATCCAACACCATGAAGCCTTGAGTTGGCGCTGTATGTCTTGTGCGAATGCAGTCAATGTGATGCCTCTCCCCCTGTCTGCGGCGAACCAAAATGCGGCCATCATTTTCAAACAAACAGAAACTGGGTTCGTCCAGAAACACTGTCTGCTGCCATGCCTGTTCCAAGTGACGTCGTTCCATACACCATTACAGTCTAGCATGTTTATGCACATTAGTCAAAGGTAGGAGGAGACGTAGATAAACAGCGACGGACTGTCACTCCTGCTAGTGTACGACGTATTACACTGTTCCGCTGTTGCGCCAGAGCCGAGGAGGATGCAGATCTGTCCTGCAATGCCATTCGGATGAGGTGTCGAACTTCTTGGGGAGGGAGAGGGGGTTAGTCTGGGTGGTGCGACCACACACATCTCGTCGTGTTCTACGGCCTTCTGTGAACCATTCTGTACACAACCGTTGCACTGCCGACACACGTCGTCCCACACAAGCAGCAATTTCACGGATGGATGCATCACGTTCTCTCATGCCAGTAATGGGTCCTCTTTCAAACTCACTCATTTGACGGTACGGTTCTCACATACGTCTGCGAGGCATCCTGCACGACTGCTCAAGTCACATTGATCCATTACCTTCGTTTTATAGCGACAACGAGACCCGCAGGCCGATTTCACCAGTCGGTGGGGGTGCGCCGAGATATCGATGTGGACCTTGAACCTGAGGGCCGACAAGGTTCAAATGGTAATTATTTCTTCAGAACATACTGCAGTCCTATTAAAACAACGTGCGTGTTCTGCCAGCTCGCAGCATGTGGCACCGAGCAAAGGTGCGGGAGCACCGTGTTGCCACATGTTCAGTTGATGTTACTACCATCAGAATCAAACCCTCTCGCTCTGCGCTAGGCGCTGTACAGGAATCAGGAGAGCGTTAGCATAATATTAAATAATGTTCATATTATTCCAATATGGGTCAGCAGTAATTTACTCGGCTAAAATATCCTAAGACATAGGGACTACTCCTCATTCGCCTTCCTTTCGGGCCTTTACCTCCGGACGATTAGTAGATTTCAGCAGCAGAAAGGCACAGTTAAAAATACGACCTGTCTTTACATTTACATTATCGTGGAAATGTCCGTTCACATCATTGCCAATAATGACTGGCCTGCTCAATATTCCGGGTTCAGATTCGGGTGAGGATGGGAGAAGTATCTAAGAGCATGTTTTTCTTTGGATAATAATGTAAAATCAGTCGGACCCTGCCATAGATATCGGCACAATTTAAGATGAGAGTTGTGATCGGTGAAAGTCTGTCCTTCAACTTGTCGTTTTACATGGCTTTTAATCTCGCGATCACGTCACGGGGCGTCTTTTCACTGAAATCCGAAGCACAGTGCCGAGTTTTCCCTGGTGTTGTAACCCGCTATGTGACTCTTGACTATCTTTACAGCAGCTGCTGTTCGTTAGGCCCATGAATTGGCATCGTGGAACTCGGACCGGCTACCTAAAGGAGCTTTAAATAATAATAATAATAATAATAATAATAATAATAATAATAATAATAATAATAATAATAATGATGATGTTATTTGTTTTACGTCCCACTAACTACTTTTTAAGGTCTTCGGAGATGCCGAGGTGCCAGAATTTAGTCCCGCAGGAGTTCTTTTACGTACCAGTAAATCTACCGACACGAGGCTGTCGTATTTGAGCACCTTCAAATACCACCGGACTGAGCCAGGATCAAACCTGCCAAGTTGGGGTTAGAAGGCCAGCGCCTTAACCGTCTGAGCCACTCAGCCCGGCAAAAGGAGCTTTAAGAAAGGGAAAGGGAGAGGGCGCAACTACCTGGGATTGGCTTCAACGGGAGGCGTGTAGCCTACTGGTTGCCATAGTAACTGACAACTGGAACTACCACGCTACGACTGCCAGAACACGCAAGTTGTTTTGTTGTTGCTATTTTTGCTTTACGTCGCACCGACACAGATAGATCTTATGGCGACGATGGGACAGGAAAGGCCTAGGAATGGGAAGGAAGCGGCCGTGGCCTTACTTAAGGTACAGCCCCAGCATTTGCCTGGTGTGAAAATTGGAAACCACGGAAAACCATCTTCAGGGCTGCCGACAGTGGGGTTCGAACCCACTATCTCCCGGATGCGAGCTCACAGCTGCGCGCTCCTAACAGCACGGCCAACTCGCCCGGTGCAAGTTGTTTTAATATGACTACAATGCACATGTCCTGTGAATATGAAATTCCTATCTCTAGTCTTTCAAGGTGTTCTGGTTTTTATGAACTTGAGTGTATTAGCCACTTGTGACATCGACTGAAAGTTCTTGGAGATAGAACAGCAAACCTTCTTCTTCTTCGGCTCTAGACGTGAATTAAGCCTAGTTTTAGACCAGGATGCCGTTTTGATGTTAACCCTTTGTGGAGAGATGTATTCACTATTGTGTGTTTCTGTGATGGCTATAGTGTGATATATTGCGTGTAAATGAAGATGTGTGTTAAGACGAACTACAAACACCAAGTCCACCACCACCACCACTCCCTAAGCTATGGGAATTAACCAGAAGTGGTTATAACACCCGGCCCTTCCAGCAATCGAACCCGGGGCCCTCTGAAATGTAGGTCTTACTTCTTTCTTGTATCACGTATCGTCATAGAAGTGACAAAATAATAATAATAATAATAATAATAATAATAATAATAATAATAATAATAATAATGGCCGTTTTGGAACTACTGGACGTTAGGGTAACACATTTGCTTATGGACCGAGCGAGTTCGCCGTGCAGCTAGGGGCGCACAGCTGTGAGCTTGCGTTCGGGGGATAGTGGGTTCGAACCCCGTTGTTGGCAGTCCTGAAGATGGTTTTCCGCAGTTTCCCATCTTCACACCAGGCGAATGCTGGGGCTGTATCTTTATTAAGGCCACGGTAGCTTTTTTCCCCATTTTTAGCCCTTTCCTACCCCATCGTCGCCTTAAAACCTATCTGTGTCGTTGGGACGTAAAGAAAATTGTAAAAACCTTATTTACGTAAATGCTTTTATAGGCTACTCAAAACTTTAGGAAATGAATTTCCAACCCAGTCGACAGAGCTTTCATGTTATTATAAGGGAATTCGTGTCAATAGAGTTGTTAAAGAACTTCTGTTCAAGGAAAATTTCCTACCCAGAGGTGCCTCGTGAGATGAAAAATAGTAGAAGTATTTAGCGTTATTGTATTACTTAAAGAACAGCTTCACTCTCTAGGTGACCGAATAGCGACGTTTGTGCAGTTTAGGGACAACAGTAGTAGTTAAAACAGTGAGACTGAAGGAGGGTGAAGTGGAAGTGGAACGATTAGAGAGTGCGGTGAAGCGCTAACGACTCCAGCGCCTGACTTGAGCTCCGAGGAGGCCGCTGCTGCGGCTTTTATTATTCAGACACCGCGTCTGTTGTTGATAGGTCGTACAGAAGGGAGGTTGAGGAGAAACCAATTTCTGCAATTGATGGACTGTGGTGGGGTGGGGGTGGGCGCTACGCTGGAGGGGGGGAGGGAGCTTTAATCCCCTCCCCGCACATCACCATTTTTTGATGCCCTCGCGAACAATGAATAGAGCCAGCAAGGAGAGTCGGCAAGGAGAATGGCGCGACACCAAGCCCGCCGGCCGTCAGCGGCAAGACTTTGAAAATATTAATCCCATATTTCCTCTTGCCTAGAGCACTTGATATTATTTTGTGAGGTTTGAAATTGAGCACTCAATAGTCGTTGGCACGCTTCATTCTGAACACTGTGCAATCAGAATTATAGACTGGATTAAACTGGAGGACAAACATGAAGTTATACCAAAATTCTCAATAGATAGGGGTTTGACTCCAGCACAAAGTAGTAATTTACAATAGAATGTCTCTGTTTCTGCTGCAGTTGATTAATTTGTGAATGGGACGAGTTCACAGCACAGCATAGACTATCTAATAACAGTAAAGGTACTTACTTAAGTGGGACCGCACAACAATACCAAATGTCTGTCTGTTAGATCATCAGCCCGGAGACTGGTTGGATCCTCAAATAGCACCACCAAAAGTTATGCGGTTATAAGGAAACCGCAAAAACCAATGACAGCACCAAAATGAGGCGTAGGCCTACTAGGCAAGATGAGGCGTGAGGTAGTTTGGCATTGCTTTCCTCACTGGGTCAGAAAGTACTATTGCAGCACGACTGACCCTATGAGCAGCACCTTTCATAACACTCAGATGCACTAGTCGTGCTCTGAATGTCATTACTCAGCACCACCCATACCCCAGCAACTTCCATATTGTCACAGCCATGGATGAGACTGGGACTTCGGGGCAAGCTACACTTAACTCTGGCCTGTGCCAAGAGATGGATGCAAAAGTACTGTATCCATCAGGAAATTACAGATGGCAGCAAAACCAAATATGACTTCATTATTCGTTTACGGAGGCTGAGGGACTTTGGCACAACAGGGATTGCTTGTCTCGGAATGCTTGCTTTCCATAGCTATTCGAGTTCTAATGTCTTGAAGATAGGAATGTTCTGTGAATAATATCAGTAGATACCCGAAAAGTTATTATCTACTAATTTTTCCCAGTTTAGCATCTGCTTTTCGGGAACGTTACAGATCCCACATCTTCAAAGGGACTATTGTTTTCCAGAATCTAACCGTATTACCACACAATAAGTCTATGTAAACCGAGCGAGCTGGCCATGCGGTTAGGGTCGTTTAGCTGTGCGCTTGCATTCTGGAGATGGTGGGTTCGAATCGCACCATCGACAGCTCTGAAGATGGTTTTCCGTTGTTTCCCATTTTCACACCAGGCAAGTGTTGGAGCTGTACCTTAATTAAGGTCATGGCCGCTACCTACCCAATCCTAGAACTCTTTCCCATCATCATTACGTCGCCGAAAATTTTCGAGGCGTTAGTGTGACGGTCAACCACTAACAAAAATTAAAAACACAACCTCACATTTCCCGCCTAAGAAAACTCTACACAAACCATTTTTCTACTCAAATTCTTAAAATACAGTATAGACTATAATTTATATGCCTCACAAAATACTGTATAGGCCTAATAATTCGCTGTTCAAGTGAAGTCACTGTAAAAATATCAGCATTATGAATTTTTTGAATACACCTCACGTCAGTTACACAATATGTTATTTTCTGTTTTAACTTCCAGCTCCTTGGCCGAACGGTTAACGCGAATTTTATTTCGTAGTCCATAAAGTCCTTAAAACTTTCCTATTCCTCTGCGTTTTCATGTAGGTTGAATCCACTGTTTCTTCCTCCTCTTCATCCAATGTTATAGCTATCATTGATAGCCTTTCAGTTTAATGTACTCTTAAAAATTTGATAGAAATTTCGTGAGTTATTTAAAAAAAGTAAGTTATCCCCCATTTCAGTAAGGTTTATATTATTATTATTATTATTATTATTATTATTATTATTATTATTATTATTATTATTATTATTATTATTATTATTATTATTATTATTGTCTACTCTGTTTAGCAGAACTATGGAGAATATTTTGTAAGCAGAAGGGACACACCTCTATGTTTTCAACATCCACTCAGCCTACTTGTGCCAGGCTTCTCACTTTCGTCTTCCCTATTTTCGTATTCCCTTGGTCAAATCTTGTTCTCTTCTGACCCCGATGGTGTTAGATTTGCAAGTCAAGCGAGGGGATAGTTGCTCAGTTGTAAGTTACTTCAGCTTAAAACAGTAATCACTACCGCTTCTTTGCCCGGCCACCTACCCGCTACGCTTCCACCTTACCAGCAGGAATTAACCTAGTAGTGTAACTTACTAATTTTTTACGTAGGATGAGTAAACCTCAAGGTCATATGCCTCTTCGGAAGTGGAAATCTCGTTTCCAGATTTTTCGACTTCCTGACTGAGAATCGAACCCATGTATTTACTACCTCGGCTTAGCAACCCCTGATTGGATTGTAAAGGGAATTTTTATCTTCTTGTACTTACCCTTAAAATAACAATGACCATCGTCACCATCTCGCATTTGAGTACTTTTAAATGTCAAGCTAAGGGAACGCGATAGCGAGAAGCATTATTACTTACTTCCTACCAAGGCGGCTGCGGTTCGAATCTCGGCCAATGCACATGGGATTTTTGAAATAACAAGTCACGTCCCTGCGGTTGGAATGTTCACAAAACTGGAGGTTTAGTGGTTACGATCACGATATCGACAGTCACGTAAAACTACAAGCTAGCTTGCTTTTAAATGTCAGCTGACTGTGGCAATAAAAGCGGTAGTTCGTTTCCCAGTTCAATTTCTGGCGACTTTGAAGATTGTAGGTCTACATAACGTACGGATCACGGTCATTCCTAGTGGTTTTACGTCGCACCGACACAGATAGGTCTTACGATCGTTCCTTTTCGAGTTCAAGTTTAAATTAATAACATACACGCACTCCAGATACACTGAGTACTTTGGGCTCTTGCACTGCATGTCCCTAGCTGGTTCTAACAATAAAAAAATAAGAACAGCAATATGATGAAGAGAACAGTTCAATTTATTTAGCTAACGGGGCTGGCACGTAACGAGACGCACAGCAGGCGAGACGCCCCGTGGTGTCTGGTCAGCAGTTCACCGCGACCTTCTGTTGCAGGCGTGAAGCAGGAAGGGAACGTGCTAATAGCGTTCTACTCATATTAGAGCCCTCTCAACACGTACTAGCACTCCTCCTAACACCTCGCGCGTTCAAGCGTATCCTTTGTTACATTAATTTAACACTTACCGGTACATATTCGTGAATTAGATAAACCAGTAGCTATCAAATTTGACCTTCAAGCGTACTTTATTGACAGTCAACTTTAGGAAAACACAGTAAAGCAACAGAACATCTTACACATTCGAGAGTTAGGTAAAGCGGTAACTATTGACGATTTTAAGTTCAGTTTTCTCACAGCCAATAGTAGGAAAACAACACTATACATATTTCAGAATTAGATAGATCACTGGGAATGATATTTTAACGTTTAAATGTAGTTTTCTCACAGTCAACAGCAGGAAACCGCAATAAAATACACTCGTGAGTAGAGCCCTGATGTCTAGGCAGTAATCTACTGAATTGACTGAATGATCATGGCACAGCGTCCTATAATCCGCGAAAACTGTTCGCAGCAGAGTCCAGGGCACGCAGCATCCCACATATGCTCAATGGAACTGAGATCGGGCCTTCTCGGGAGCCAGACAAGCATCTTTACATCCGTGGAGTGCTCATTGAACCAGTCAGCCACAATCCGGAAGCGATGGGCTGGAGCATTGTCTTGCTGTAGGTACAATTCGCCTGCAGGGTGTTTAGTTCGCACAACGGTTCTGATGTGAGATTCGCATAAACATTTGTGGTAGGCTATATCAGTTAGAGCCCCTAGAATTGACGTTACTCTCGGTACATTACGGAAGTACGGGCTAGACGACACTTCTCACTAGTGAAATCAAGTTTGTATTCTGACGTACTACTACCTAAAAGTCAGTACTCTACTCTTGACTAGCGTGTAGCAGAGCGGCGATGTCAGGGAAGATTCTCTACTTCTCGCTAGGAGCGACATCTCCGAGTGGAACATCAAAGCTGCTCCTTACTCCTTAATTTTTTTTCGGCCGGGTGGCTCACCACCTTTACCTCCGCTACCTCGCCGACTCTAAAGAGCATATTGGCTGACACCTAGTTGGTAGTCGGCCTCCCCGCCATGCTTACCTGCCTACTCCGTAACGTCAACCTCGCTCTCTCAGATGACGATATCGTCCAACACATCCGCCAGGCAGGCGTTCCAGTTCATTGGGCCACAAGACTACGAAACAGTTCCGGACTGTCACCAGATGTCCTTCTATATTTCCACACAGAGGAAGACGTCTGCCGCCTCATGAACAACGGCGTCCATATTCATCACATCTTCCATCGTGCGGAAGTTACTCCTGCGTCACTCATACATCAGCTCATAGCCACTAATTTTACTCCGCCTGCAACGGTCGCGCCACCACAGGAGACTTCCTACCAGCTGTCTTCGCACCAAGTGGAATCTACGCCGTCAAGCCAGCCAACATCACACGCCGTTTCTACGTCGCCGATAACTACCACTACCACCACCATCTCCACTACAACATCAACCTTCAACCCCTCCCCTATTCCCACCACTGTGGTTACAACCAGTCATCCTGCGTCCATAATGATTTCTTCCCTCCCTCTTCCTTCAACACCTGAAGAACGTCATGCCTCATACATGCCTCCCGCAACGTCTGCAGCACCGTCGTCTTCGTCGTCTTTCAACGCCGCCGAAGAAGCACCACCCTCATCGCAGTCATCACCGTCCCGCCACACTATGTATAGCTGTGTGATCCGTGGAGTGGATCCTGCTCACTCAGAACAAGCCATCCTCCAACAACTTCGAGCAGAAGGCGTACCCGTCCGTCGAGTCTTCAGGATCAAGAACACCTCCGGTCTGACGTACATGGTCCGTATCCACCTCCCTACTGCCGTCGACGTTCACCATCTCATCGCCAATGGAGTCTACATCTTTGGCCATCGCTACAAAGTCGAGCCATCTCTTTCACCACCCCAACCTGTTCTACATAACTCCAACAATGCCCGTCGTCACACCCGGCCACCCCCTCCATATCGACCCCCACCACCCGTTTACCCTCCCCTCCCATCAATCAGTTTCTTCCCCCCATCAGCTCCAACACTCGACATCTTGAGATTCCTAACTTCCTCCCTCTATAACATCACGGCGACCCTGCACCTCCTCAGTTTCCATTTACAGCCTGGTACCCTCCTCTAAACATGTCACTCCTCCCGCACACCCTCATAACCTCAGCCCCGTAGCCATTCATCCAAATTTAAATACCGTTTTTCCCTCTTCTTCATTTGAAACATCTCACTGTTCTCTCCACATCTCCCGGCCCGAGAGATCGCGACACGATCTAGGGGGCCCGCCCCGTCCTTCGGGCGGGGAATGAAAGCTTTCCAGCAGCAGCAGCGGCGATGTGGCTTGGCATGGACTCCACAACATAGTGGAGCCATACTGATGCATGATCGTCGCACAGCCTCCTGTAATCCGCGAAGATAGTCACATTTCAGGAACGTTGGACTGGGGCAGTGTCTTGCTGTAGGTACTGATCACCTGCAGGGTGCTGGTGGCGAACATGATCTGCCAGAAGGTTCTTCTAACGTTCACCGGTGAGGGGTGTTCTCAGATGTACCAGGGATCCCATTTCATCCCACGTGAACAGTCCCTGCTGGCAAGAGTGATCCATTGCCTCATGCGGTTGATTACGCACTCGTAACCGGCTATCGACAGGTATCAACTGATACCTCACTCATCTGTCCAGGAGACCTTTTTCCATGCTTCGAGTGTACACTCACGGTGTTCCTTTGCCTATGTCAGTCGTTGTGCCTTGTAACGGGTGTTGAGTAGAGGTACCCTAGTGGGACGCTTGAATCTGTACTCCATGGCGAGGAGATGGTTCTGGAATGTAGGGCTACATACATGTCGTTGTTGTCCAGCATTGAATTGACGAGTAATTTGCCCGTGTGGCCCGTCTATCCGGTCTTACGATCCGTGCTAGCCGACGGCAATCCATGTCATCAGCGCTTCGTACACCACGAGAGTTTTCCCTGGCGGCGATGGTTTTGACCGAATCCATGTACGCACGGTACACTCGTGATACGGTGGCTTTTATGAAGCTCATTGTCTGCGCGACTCCGGAGACTGAGTGGCCCATCCGTCTGACATCGACAATCTTGCCGCGATCAAATGCGCTGAGATCCCTGTCTTATCCAGCCTGTAGTCAACTGTTGTCACCACACATAGAAAGCTATGCTACGCAACCCAGCGAAATAAATCGTTCCAATGAAGTTATAGGAAATGGCACACACAGACTGCTACGTTAAGCTACGCTAATCTGAGCCATGCCAAGCTAAATTTTACAGATCGCCAAGGAGGCGATTTTCATAGCTTCGTGCATGCGCACAATCACTTTTTTTTTTTACCCGGCGTCTAGCAAACAGTCGTTTTATATGTGCGGCTTTCGTAAATGAAATGTCGTGTGGCTTTTAGTGCCGGGATATCCCAGGACGGGTTCGGCTCGCCAGGTGCAGGTCTTTCTATTTGACACCCGTAGGGGACCTGCGCGTCGTGATGAGGATGAAGTGATGATGAAGACAACACATACACCCAGCCCCCGTGCCATTGGAATTAACCAATTAAGGTTAAAATCGCCGACCCGGCCGGGAATCGAACCCGTTCAGCCAACGAGTCGGACTGTGGCTTTCGTGAATTGACTCAACACAGCAGCTATTATATTGCTTAATTCTTTCTGTGCTTGTTAATTATTATGGAAGGCAAAGCCAGACCAAAGGATAAAAAACTGATTGAAGAGATACACAAATATACTTGTCTGTCAAATTATTAAAGAGATATAACCATGAAAGACAGCTGTTGGCAACAAATATCTAAATGAAACTCTGGGAATTGGTCGTATGTATCATTCATTGCTTTTATATAGCCTACATTTTTACCCTGTATTCAATAATTTGGGTACTTCATATTCATTTTTTCTTAATATAATCCTCAGTAATAGAAAAGAACATGAAGCTGTACCTGATTTAAACGAAAGTGATTTTTAATTCTTTCTTCATTTCCACGCAATGTTTGAATCAAATGATCGAATTGACCATGAATTATTCTCCTCAAATTTCACATGTACAGAATCTTCTCCTCTCCACGTCAGCGGCCAATAAAAAAAGCCTTCTCTTTAATTAATCCGCCATCTTTAAACGTATGCCTAGCATAGATTAGCTTAGCTTTTTATTCGTGACATAGCACAACATAGCTTCGTATCGCTTAGCAGAGCGTAGCTTAACGTAGCTTACCTTAGTTGTCTGTGTGTGGTGGCCGTTACTCATACAGTCCGTACGAGGTCTGACGTCCTCGCTGTTACATTCGCCCGACTGAGCACAGCGCCATTTTCCCACTAAGTGTAATAATACATCGTACATATTCGTGAATTAGATAAATCAAGAACTATGCAATTTGACGTTTAAGTGTAGTTTCCTCGCAGTCAACCGTAGGAAAAGACAGTAAAGCAATTGTATATCGTACACGTTAATCGACTATTGATTTCGTGTGGCTACCGCTCGTTTGTTGCAGCTTCTGACGATGGTGGGCAACATCTGTAGTGTGTAGGAAAATGCATAGGCTATTATATCTAGATTAAAAGTCTTGAAGCATCATCATACATTTCCATTCTTTCCTTCAAGATTGTCCGCCTCCATAGCGTAACGGTTAACACCATTACCTGCCGTCCTCGGAGGGCTGGGTTCGATTCACGGTACTACCAGAGCTTTAAGAAAGGCAGGAGGATTTGTATGTAGTTAAAAAGGCACGTGCTGCTCATCACCATTGGGGGTAGGCCTAAGTTATGCCTGAAAAGAGCTGTATCACCTCGGAACACGGGCGCCCATACCCGGGGGCAAGGGGGGGGGGGGGCCTCTAGCTCTCAGGGAAAGGCAAAAATATAATGTGGTCAGGTGTTTTTCTTTCAATAAAATGATTTAAAAGTCGGTATTACGTAGAAGTCGTAGTACCGCCCCTACCAACAGGAAGAGGATGTCATGGGTGTTATTCTACTGTGGAATACAAGTCGCCATTCACCTTCCAAAATTTTAAAAATACTACATACCCCCAGGTCTAGCCCCCCCCCCCCTTTTACAAACTGTTATATGGGCGCCCATGCCTCGGGATAAGGATACAGAACCGGAGTCGTAAAGACAAGAAGGACACAAGTGTGTCAGATCCCTTAACAACAGATATTCTAATACAACTTCGAACTGCTTAATATAAAGATTTAATTCACTTTTTCTCATTGTGACGTGAAAGATTGGCATAAATATGTCTTATGGCTGGAAATCATCTGAACATTTCTTCTTCTTCTTCTTAATCTGTTTACCCTCCAGGATCGGTTTTTCCCTCGGACTTAGCGAGGGATACCACCTCTACCGCCTCAAGGGCAGTGTCCTGGAGCTTCAGACTTTGGGTTGTGGGATACAACTGGAGAGGAGGACCAGTACCTCGCCCAGGCTGCCTCACCTGCTATGCTGAACAAGGACGTTGTGGGTGGATGGGAAGATTGGAAGGGATAGATAAGGACGAGCGAAGGCGGCCGTGGCCTTAAGTTAGGTACCATCCCGGCATTTGCCTGGAGGAGAAGTGGGAAAGCACGGAAAACCACTTCGAGGATGGCTGAGAAAGGAATCGAAGCCCCCTCTACTCAGTTGACCTCTCGAGGCTGAGTGGACCCCGTTCCAGTCCTCGTACCACTTTTCAAATTTCGTGGTAGAGCCGGGAATCGAACCCGGGCCTCCAGGGGTGGCAGCTATTCACACTAACCACTACACCACAGAGGCGGATTATTACTATTATTATTATTATTATTATTATTATTATTATTATTATTATTATTATTATTATTATTATTATTATTATTATTATTATTAAATAACACATGTTTCAGTCTAATACACACACAAAATACCGTTGACTTTCGATTTCGCCCAAGCTGATCATCAGTTGCCGAACTATATTGAGTTCTATCTCATCTGTAAAAATAGCCCGATTGGCGGGAAGTCGCCTAGTCTGGAAACCCTGCATGTTTTATATACAATTCAATAGTCCCCCCCCCCCCCCCCAAGGCACAAGTTCTAACAAGTTCTGGACAACAACGGAAAAAATAATCCGGCACTGTCAACCTACGTAAGTACTGTTTCCAAATTTATGCAGCCAAGAATCCCATAATCGGGATCACGGCAGTTATTAGGCTAAAAACGCGACTAATCTGCTGGTTGGGGGCGAGGATATAACGTCTGAAGTGTAACTTACATGCATGAAGAAGGTCGGGGAGGAAACATTGATTTGAAAGTGGCTTGAAGTCAATGACACCCATAAGATAAAGAGAAATATAGGGTAGTGCCATACCTGTGAGTCCTTGAGGCCTAACTTCTCGGCCAGCTTCTTGCGATCAGGTTTGGAGATGTATTTCTGTATCTGGAAACGCTTCTCCAGTCCCTTGCGTTGTAGGTCGGAGAAGACAGCTCGCCGCATCATACCTCGTCGCGGTTTTCCTCGGGAGCTGTTGGCCCATGGAAAAGTACCGGGCAGTGGGAACACCGCCGTGGGGGCGCCCGACGTTACTACTGAGGCGCCAGAGCCTACCGACGTCGGCGTTGACACTGAAGAAAAAAGGTGTATTTTTTATATAGACCCACATTATAATCCATAACCAAAAATAAATACATACCACATTAGAGTAAAAATATTATTTCAATGGTTTTTAACGTTAACAAACAAGTAGTCCTACATGTCACTGAATATAATTACATTTTCTGAAACAACTTAAATGTGTAAGAATTACCCTTTGCGGAATCGCTTATCTGCTAGTGGTAAAGGACACCAGACCGTATACTCCAACTGGTTATTCCTCGAGTATAAACATTCGTCCACCGGCCGAATTGACCGTGCGGTTAGGGGCACGCAGCTGTGATCTTGCATCGAGCCCCACTTTCGGCAGCCCTGAAGATGGTTTTCCGTGGTTTCTCATTTTCACACAAGGCAAATGCTGGGGCTGTACCTTAATTAAGGCCACGGCCGCTTCTTTCCAACTCCTAGGCCTTTCCTATCCCATTGTCGCCATAAGACCTATTAGACGAAGATATTCCTATTTAAGTTTGGACGTGTTACAAGAGCCACCAAACTTCGAATGCAGTTGCTCATATAGACTACTAACTGCCTAAACAACCTACTAAGACGATCGAATGCCAGAATCGAAGATGTGGTGCTTCGCTTGAAGAAAGAAGCGGAAAATTCAGCCTTCACGTAGATGATTTTTTTTGCTAGTTTTTTTACGTCGCACCGACACAGATAGGTCTTACGGCGACGATGGGACAGGAAAGGGCTAGGAGTGGGAAGGAAGCGGCCGTGGCCTTAATTAAGGTACAGCCCCAGCATTTGCCTAGTGTGAAAATGGGAAACCACGGAAAACCATTCACGTAGATGAGACCTCATTTAAATGATGATGGAAAGGGAAGGAAAACTGCATACCGAATATTGAATGGAAAATTCGAGAGCACAGTAAAGACCTGATGCTTGATCTGAATGAACTGTGTATCTTGTAGGCTATAAATAAAATTTAAATAACCGACTCCGAGAAAAATCTTTCTAGTAGGCAAAGACAATAATGATGAAGTTTTTATAAAATTATTTTCAACACACCTAAATAGTTGAAATGTATTCCAATTACTTAGCTAGTCCAAAGCGTATGAAAAGTGTGATGAGTATCAGAATAAATAAAAATCTATAGTCTATCTTCCAATTAATCGACTGGGTTAAGAATGATGCCTTTACTTCACGAACTTTATAAGGGAATAATCAAGGTCAGTTAAATGACGGAAGTGTATGCGGGACAACGTGTGAGCGAATATTTCACCGAGTGGAACTTCCACAACACGGAAAAATAACAGTACACTGAATGGTGATGGTGATTATTGCTGTACAAGGAAGTACAACTAGGCAACCATCTTCTATTAACACTAACCAGAGAGAAAAATGGAGGGGATCTAATACTTCGAAAAATGGAGGTATTGGCCAAAGAAAGACAAGGGCCACCAAGGGCGTGAAAATGAAAGACTTCCTAGACCTCGATACATTTTACCATTGGGGTCATAAAAGAACAAGAGTTGACCAAGGGAGGTGGTCGGGTAGGATAGATGAAAGTGAGGATCCTGACACAAGTAAGTGGAAGCAATGCCAGGACTCAGCTAAGGACCCCGACGTCGCCAACCCACACTCACAAGTTCAGAGCCCCTGGGGCCCCTCTTAGTCACCTTTTACGACAGATATGGGATACCGTGAGTGTTATTCTACAGCCTCCACCCACAGGGGGACATTACACTGACTTACTATTGTTGTTAATTGAGGTGTGCTCTGTCTCTTCTACTATCATTCATCTCCGCTATATGAACTTACTGCTGCAGTTACAGAAACAAACCCGTCAACAAGGGGCTCACGACTGTTTAGTAAATACATAAAGTCTCAGTTTTCTATGTCAAAGTTCCCTCATGAATACGCATATATCATTCATTAAATTTAGCACCATCGAGCTCACGTCTCTCGATCTCATATATTTAGATCTCACTCGACGTGGATGTAGTACGGGACATGGAGAGTCGTTGCTTCATCAGTTTGAAATATTTGAAGTATCGCTTCAGAAATGTCACACCAGTCCCTTTGTGGAGCAAACCTGTCAACGAGCGGCTCATAACTCGTGGTAGTCGAGAGGTGCTGGACTGGTGGTGTGTCCAGTCTCCTCTTCCTGTTGTCCAGCAGCCTTTTCTCCTGGCTTCTCGCAATCCTTCTTTGAAAGTCGAGCTTTATTGTCAACTCTCGGCACATATCAATGTTGAGGTGAGATGATGGCACAAGATTTCTAACATTAAAAAAAAAATATATACATAAGTTTGAAATATTTCAAAAAGTACCTCGTTTGCATCTTACAGCTCCCATAAGCGTGCTGACATAATAGCAATTGACAGACAGTAGAACATCGGCTTTGTTATCGACCCAGCTGTGAAGTTTCATGGTGCAAACACAAGAAGAAGAGGTTGATGATCAAAAGAAGAGGCACTACGAGCTACGCTTTAAACATCTAGACGAGAAATACAACATCCAGTTTCGAAGTTGGCAGGTGACTGCATTGCTGTTTAGTGTTCGCAGAGTGATATCTAAATTTTGCGTTAACTTCTTTCGGTGTTTTGGAATTAGTGTGTTGTAACTACAAGAAATTGCTACTAATATTCTCAGGGACTCTCTCCAAATTGTAAATCATCATGTATATAGTACTAAACTACAAATGAAATACATGCTTCCATTCGGGGTTAGCTGCCTCTTTAGGGAATCTTGAAAACATATTAAATCAATAAATAATAGCCACATTAACTCAAAATACTATTAAAGAGCGAGTGGCCGAGTGGTTTGGATCAGCTGGCTGTCAGTTTGTATTCGGAAGATAGTGGGTTCGAAGCCCTGAAGATGTATTTCCGTAGTTTCCCACTTTCTCCCCAGGCAAATCATGGAGCTTTACCTCATTCAAGGCCACGGTCGGTTCCTTCCCACTCCTAGCCATAACACCTTCCTGTTTCGGTGCGACGTAAAGCAAATTGTAAATCAAAATACTATTGACATATTGTTTTAAAAAATAATTATACGGCTGTATCTTTGCATTAACCCTTATACTAGAGTAGCTATCATTTTTGGAGTTTCTCTCTAATAATAATAATAATAATAATAATAATAATAATAATAATAATAATAATCAATGACCGGGCGAGTTGGCCGTGAGGTTAGGAGCGCGGAGCTGTGAGCTTGCATCCGGGAGATAGTGGGTTCGAATCCCACTGTCGGCAGCCCTGAAGATGGTTTTCCGTGGTTTCCCATTTTCGCACCAGGCAAATGCTGGGGATGTACCTTAATTAAGTCCACGGCCACTTCCTTCCCATTCCTAGGCCTTTCCTGTCCCATCGTCGCCATGAGATCTATCTGTGTCGGTGCGACGTAAAGCAAAATAGCAAAAAAAAAAAATCAAAGCAAAATCATCTCCATACAGGCGAAAAAGGCCCTTGGAGGGGTGGAAGGTAAAGGCTTTGCTAACTGAAGGTAAAAGCCTCCACTATCTGTAACCTCGGCACTTAATGGGATAGAGTGGTTAGCTCTACATATGACCATCTTTTCTCCCAGGAATTAATCTGGTACTCATTTTTGATGTAGACTCAGAGAACCTCAGGGCCAAGTGCATCTCCGGAAGTGGAAATCTAGTTTCTTAAATTTTTCGTCTTCCTGAAATGGAATCAAACCCTCGTCCTTCGGCAAAAACTGAGCACGTCTTACTGCCCCTAATAATAATAATAATAATAATAATAATAATAATAATAATAATAATAATAATAATAATAATAATAATAATAATAATATTAATATTATTATTAATAATAATAATAATAATAATAATAATAATAATAATAATAATAATAATAAAAGATCTTGAAGACGTTCTCTGTAGCATCCCAAACACACGGTTATACTTCTTGGATATTTCAATGCACAGCTGGGTACAGAGAGAAAGTTCCAAAACATTATCGGAAACTATCCGACGCACCAGAGAACAAACCGCAACGGAGAGAGACTCGTGGCTTAATGTAAGGCTTTCAAGTTGGTTATGAAATCTACAGCTTTCAAACACCTGTCCAGGTAACAGAAGACTTGAACATCTCCGAATCCCAGTCTCGGGGAGTTTCAAATTGATCATGTCGCAGTCTCCTGTAAAGCTCAAAGGATAGCTACAGAATGTGAAGGTTCGATGAAATGCCAATCTAGATTCGGATCACTATCTATCCAAAATCAAATTTAAACTGATTCCGAGAAACGCAAGAAAGGTCCACTTGAAGAAGTTCAATCGATTTGATACTGAAAAACTACGCTCATGTCCCGAATGTACTACGGAACTAGAATCCCTGAATTCCCAGAACTGGGAAGAGCTACAACAGACCGTGGTTACAACAGCAAAGGAAACAGTCCCACTGATGAAGTCAAAGAAACATGCTTGGTGGAATGATGAACGTGACTCAGTGGTAAAATAAAGACTACTCGCCTGGAAAAAGTGGAATTCGAAAAAGAACCAAGATAAATAGGAAAACTTCGTGAAGGAGAGCTAATGCGTGGCAAAAGCTATTCGCAATGTGAAACGTCCCTAGAGCAAGAATCAACTAACACAGATTGAACAAGACTTCCAGAGGAACAACACACGGGACTTTTACAGAACCTTCAAACGCAATCTAAACAAGTATAATTCAACAATCTTACAGTTAAAAAACTCGGATGGAAGATTAGCCTAACATGACAAAGATAACTGCCAGATTCTAGCGAAGTACTTTGAATTTCTTCTCTATTGTGAAATTCCACTATCCAATTTCTCATTTGACGATGGCATACACACCCATATTCATCCCCTCCAACGAAAGAAGAAATCAAACAGATTATCCAGTCCCTCAAGAGTAACTAGGCACCAGGTGAGGGCTCGATAACTGCTGAATTGTGGAAGTATGCTGGTAACAAAATGACTGATAAATTGACTGACATCAGCAACAATTTTTGGGAACCCAGAAACTTCCACATGACTGGACTTCTGCCTTGATTCGCCCCCTGCATAAGAAAGGGGATAAAACGGATGTTCAAGAAGATCTCTGACGTTATGCGGGGAAGAATAATTGCATTTTATGGCCACTTGCTAAGAATGAAACCCACACGATTATCGAACCAGATCGTTACCTATTTTAAAGATAGGAAGACTCAACCAGCTTGATTCAAAAAGGTGGGAAGGGACCTACAGGAGATTGGGGTCACTTTCCCTCCTATTGGTACCTTGCAAAGTTCTCTCAAACGCTCTGCAGATTAGGGCAGAACAACAACTTGATCCACAACTGGGAGAGTACCAAGAAGGGTTCAGGAAAGAGCGCTCATGTGCTGAGCAAATTATGAATCTGAAATCTATCCTCTCATATCTGAAACTAAGGAACAAAAAATTTGTGGTGACCTTCGTCGACTTCAAAAAGGCATTTGACTCGATCGATAGAATCACTTTTATTCAAGTCCTAAAGGAATTTGGCTTGGATAATAAAACCAGGCAGTCATCGAACGGACCTTAGCTAACACAACTTCCAGAGTTAAGTTCAGAGGAGAAATTTCAGACTCTTTCAAGACAAAGATAGGGTTAGGCAGAGAGATGGGCTTTCGCCCCTGCTCTTTAATTTCGCCTTGAAAAAGTCATCCGCGAGTGGCGTAAAGAAATAAAAACGATGGGCTCCAAAATGGTGTGATGGTGGTGGTGGTGATTATTGTGTGAGATTGGGTTACAGAAACATGAACCTTTCAATTGATTGCCTAGATTTTGGAGATGATCTGCTTCTTTAGACATGGCTACAAGGCAAATTAATCATCTCAAGACGCAGGCGGAAAAAGCAGGCCTCCATATCTCTTTGGAGAAAACGCAATTCATAACTAAGAGAGCTAAAAGTAAAACAGGAGGCAATCAAACGGACAGATAAGTTTAAATATCTTGGCGAGTGGATAGAAACAAACATCTCTGAAAAAGAAGCTTTCGCGTCGCGCGTGAATAAAATGGAAATGGCTTATCAATTGACCAAAGACGTTTACAACAAAAAGTCCATATCTTTGAACGCAAAACTGAGACATTGTTGCACTGTCATAATACCAGAGGCTTTGTATGCAGTGGGATGCCTTGCTATGAACAAGAACGGCCTGAGAGAAACGTTGGAAATTGAAGGAAGAAAGGTCATAAGAAACTTCTTGGCCCAATTAAAGACATATAGATGTCGTCGCCATAAGACCTATCTGTGTCGGTGCGACGTAAAGCCCCTAGCAACAAAAAAAGAAGATAAAGATGAATATAGACGTCGGCATAACCATGAGCTGTATACTCACGTCCAGAAGATCTCTGACGTTAAGCGGGGAAGGATAATTGCATTTTATGGCCACTTGCGGTTACGTGAATGATGGTGATCCACGAAATATCACTGTAATATTTGTCACAAATGGAAGATAGTAATTGCTTTTACTCAAATAAAGTCTCAAATCCCAGGTTAATTAAGAAATAATACGAAATATTTTATTTTAGAGAATACATACTTTACTGCCTTACAACAACTATTTCTGCTACGTCGCAGCGCTTCCGTAAGTGTTTTGTTTGTTCAACACTCTCGTCTGTGATGTCTTTGCTCACTGAAGTTCTTTGGTGTCGTTTTATTGATTTTTCTCATTCGATGTAATTTGATGGGCTGTCACTTCACGTGCATTAACTGATTCATTAAACGATTTATTGGTCCAGGGATCATGCTATTTTGCAACAAAATACCCGCACTCCCATTCGCTAGAAAGAGAGCTCGTTGGTGCCAGCCCTGGACCTCAAGAAAAAAAAAAAAAAAACGACGGCGCGAGCAGCGGAATGCAAGACATACGGCCAAAGATAACAAAAATCGCAGACATAGCACTCCCATTCATCGGTGCCAGCCCTGGACCTCAAGAAAGGAACAAAAGACGGCGCAAGCAGCGGAATGCAACACCATGGACTTCCTATTTACAGCCAGTAAATACGTATACATATTTCTTGCTAGTAACGACGGTATTTCTTAATCAACCTGGGATTTGAGACTTTATTTGAGTTAATCAATGATCACCTTTCGTTTGTGACGAATATTACAGTGATATTTCGTGGATCAACATCGTTCACGTAACCGCCACTTGCTAAGAATGAAATCCACACGATTATCGAACCTATTTTAAAGATAAGAAGACCCAACCAGCTTGATTCAGAAAGGTAGGAAGGGACCTACAGGAGATTGGGGTCACTTTTGAATATATATAAACAATAATGCAACCCACTCAGGAGGAAACTAAAATACCACCAGAGTTTTCAAGAATGGACAAAGTTGAAGGCGGGAAAGACGTGGACGTAAGAAAGAAAAGAGCAACACCGGCAACAAACGAAGGAGCACTGCGCAAAAACCAAAGCCCATAGAAGACAGCTAAATTAACGTGGTCCAGTAAGCCGATACGAACAAAGAAATGATAATAATAACTGTACCGCGAGGTAAACCTCAACGCCGCGCATTCAAAATCAGCGCCTTAAGAACTCCTCTGTCGATCAAAAAGTGAAACTAATAACACAACAAGTTGGAACTTTAATCAGAAGATGTCACCACTGAAATATTAAGTAATTGTTTTGTTGTGAAGTTTCCTAAACTGACTGAATTTCTCCTTGTTTTGTTTTGATATACATCAAGAAGTTTGGACATTTTTCTACAGACGACACTACTAAAAATTATGCACTCTGGTGCAAAGTGAAAGAACTTATAATTTAAAGTTTTATATTTCTAGGTTGTCCATAACTGATCTCTGTTATTTTTTTTTTGTGGATTGGCAGTACTTCCTTTTCTTTCCGCCAGTTTTGAATCGGACCAATCATAAATTTTGGTAATTAATTTTTAACCAATCCCACATTTCTTGTTCACTTTGTGTTAACCAATAAAAATTAAGAGGGTGTATTCTGATTAGTCTTGAATGATCTCGAACCTTCCCTGAGGGTTTATAAACTGCGGCTTTTCACGTTTCCTTGCCAATTGATCATCGTCAATCGGTGTGTGTGTTAAGGCAGGAGGCGGGACCGCCTCTTTCTTCAGTCAGCAGAACATCTACGAGGTAATGGCCACATAATTCCATCTTTCTTGCTGTAGCCGCAAATTATTCCGAGGGAAAGGTCCGAAACTTTACTATTTAACCTTTTCTAAAATGTAACTTTTCTTTCGGCTAATGTAAAAACATAATATCATTAATTGTAAATTGGGGATAGAGAGTGAGTGACCCTCTCGAGCTCCCGTTAATCTTGATTTGAGGTGTCTGCGATTTAGCAACCTGTTTTCTGTAATGTATTACCGTTATTTCCATGCGCGCCACCTCAAGTAGCTTGGGATTAGCCCCTGTTTCATCGGCCGAGAGCCCTGTAGGTTTTAATTTTCATTATCTGGGAATGCAGTGTACGCCTCCATTCAGTTTGTGTTTCGGGCCGTTTACTTAGCCTGTTCTTTTTCGCAAAGTCCCTGTAGGTTGGGTACTGGATACCCCTGTACAAAATGATTTTCAATTTGTAAGTAGTGCCTTAAGAGGCCAATGATAGTAAATTCTGATGTTGCCTTGAGTGGGCCGTAAGAAACTGAGAGCCTGTTAGCTCTTTTTCCAAAGTTTGTAAAGGTAACGTGTGCCTCTGGAAGGCTAGATATTGTATTTTGGGGAGCAAGTGCTCTTGAATTAGGGGATTTCTGCCCTTGACTAAAGGACTCTTTATTTTTAATTGAAGTTTTGTAAACTGGATCCGGTATATCTGGAATTGTAAAACTGCGGCCCTGAAGCCCAGAATCTGTAAAGTTCACTGTGTTTGAATTTTCCTAGTCTTGCTTCAAGATTGCTTTTGTACCTGATATGTTGTTATGTTCACCTAGTGAAAAATTGTTAAGTTTGAAGTTCTAAAAGAAATATAATCTTCAATTCAAGTTTTAAATTAATTTTGATCTTGTAGATAGACCCATTCACCCATTCACCTCTTTCTGCTCCACGGGTATCCCCGTAATAATAATAATAATAATAATAATAATAATAATAATAATAATAATAATAATAATAATAATAATAATAATAATAATAATAATCTTTCTTTGATATGTCTATCGTGTTCGTAACTGGAATCTCACGAAGTGACATTTTTAAGGCAGAAGCATAATAACTTCAGAAATTCATCTGCTGATAATTTTTTTCCAGATGTAAGTTTTGATGATATAAAATATGGGCTATATACATTTTCCAAGTGATATCTCACCGAGATTTTGAAAAAAAAATGCATCTGACCGGTGTGCAAAGTAAATAGAATGAGAATTGTATGGAAGGTTGCAATATCGATTTTAAAAATGTGGAAAAAGCGCCATCCATTGTGTGCGAATGTACGGCCTATGAACAAAATTTCGTTGGTCTGTCTCGGATATTACAAACGTTATACAGTGAAGCCGACTGAAGACTCCATAGAAGTTCAGTATCAAACAATGATATCGATTTGTCAGAAAGAAAATACTGTAAGTCGTCCCTAGATTTGCGATCTTTCTGATTGGTATTTCTCTGTCGAGAGAAAGATATGTCAAATAGTTTTCACCGAAGTATTTAATGAACATTAGTAGACTGGCTTCCTGTCCAGCTCTGTGGCTGAATTGTCAACCCAGTGATGTTTGGTTCGGAGGGCCTTGAGCTCGATTCTCCACCGGGCTGAGGATATTAGCCGCGTCTGGTTGATTCCTCGAGCTCGGAGGATGGGTGTTTGTCATGTCTTAACACACACTTCCATTTACATACAACACACCACACTATCAACCGCCATAGAAACACGCAAGAGTGAGTAATTCCCTGCAAACAGGGTTGCGTCAGAAAGTGCATCCGGCCGTAAGACGGGCTTAACTCATTAAGACCCAGTGTCGATTATAATCTACAACAATGTAACTATTTGTTCTGTTTTTCACCTGAGTTTACAACTTTTTGAAATGTTATAGGCCTATTGTCATTGACATCTACGGCTCTACTTCTTCTGGTAACTTACCGTAATTAAAAGAATAAATTAACCTCTTACAAACATGGCTAAACATATACCGCGAAATGTAATCCCAATCCATTGTATTTCTTCTTCTTGCTAGAGGTTTGGCGTCGCGAGAACACATGGGATGGAAGCGGCTGTACCCTCACCCAGGGCTGCCAATGGTGGAGTTCGAACCCACCATCTTTCGAATGTACTGTAAGCTTACTTCTCTACCTTTATCCGCTGTGGATGGGGGTGCTAGAATACATCCACGGCATCACCTACCTGTCGCAAGAGGCGACGTAAGGGGAGACCAAGGGCGCTCCTAGGCGAGCCTGGCGTTGTGTCCACTTATTTGTGTCAGACCTCTCGCTTTCAACTTTCCTGACCCGTCTCCCTAGGTCAGCTCTTGTTCTCTTCTGATCCCGACGTTATTTTTAGGTTTACGAGGCCTATAGAGTCATTTTCACGCCCTTCGTAGCCCTTCCTTTTTTATCGATACTTTCATTCTTCGAAGTGTCGAACTTCTTCCTTTTTTCCCTTCTGATTAATTAAATTAGAGGATGGCTGTCCAGTTGCACTTCCTCTTAAAACAATACTCACCATCACACCACCCCTTCTTCTTATTGTCATAGTTAAATATCAAAAATTACATTTTGGAGCAAGTCGAGATGTAGTCCTGTAAGTCTATGCCCTTACTCCCAAACGTTGGGGTACTTGTTTAGCTACCAGTTATCCGTTCTTGTATTTTTAAAATATAGATGATGGTGGTGTCTATTATTTAAGGGGCCTAATGATCTGGTTATTGACCTTCGTCTGGTTGAGGACCTCTGCAGAAAAAGACAGGTGAATACCTGGGCTTCACTGGCCACGAAGTTTATGTTTGTGTTAACAACAAGTAACCCTAATTTCCATTAGTGTTAAAAGGGACAGGTACTGCAGAAGTAATCTTGAGGAATGCGACCACCCAGAGAGCCCTTTGTAGGTCACACGCGGTATCACGCACCTATAATCTGCACGCATTCCTCCTCACAAAGGCACAACCAACGTATTTACGTAATTCGTTCACTGGGAAAATGGGATTATTCTCGGCGAATAGCTCTGGGATTAAGACTTCAGGCTTTTTGTCGCCCATACATACTGTAGTTACCTGTTGTTCACTGGCGAGTAACTGAGGAGCTCACAACTTCTATGTGGTGACAACAGGAACCCAACTGAGTCGGGCAGTGCTTACTTGTCTCAGGCTTCCCATTTCTATATAAGTTATATATAGTTATTATATTATCATTTGATACCGACGGTATTAGTTTACGAAGTCTAGGGGGTCTTCCATTTTCCCACTTTTCATGGCTTTTCACTCTATTTAACCGACACCATTTAGGAGCTGTTAATAACACTGTATCCGGCTGGCCTTTTGTACAAGAGATCTCGGGTTCGATTTCCGGCTCTACCGCGGACTTTAACCGTCATTAGTTATTTACTCTGGCTTGGGGACTCTGTTTGCTTGCCGTCCCAACATTAGATTTCATCCTAGGCAGAGCCCCCTCCTCAGCGCACATCGCCCACAGGTGTCAACTCGAAACACCTGCATCAGAACTCCGCGGAGGCCACACATTATTATTATTATTATTATTATTATTATTATTATTATTATTATTATTATTATTATTATTATTATTATTATTATTGTCCGATTCTTTGCTGAATGGTCAGCGTCGAGGTCTTCGGTTCTTTTCGTAGAGTTTTAGGTTCGATTCCCGGCTGGATCAGGGATTTTATTCGCGTCTGATCAATTCTTTTGGCTCGGAGACTTTTTTGTATTTGTCCTATCACTCTCCTTTTTATATTCAGACAACACACCGCACTACCAACCACCATGCAAACACGCAACAAACATATCTCCACATAGGGTATGCATCAGGAGGGGCATCCGTCCATAAAACAGGGACAAATTCATGTGCGACACAGTTCATACCCCTTCCCCGACTGCACGGATGTGGGAAGATCGGCAGAAGAAGAATAATAAGAAATATCGAAGTTATTGTCCTCTGAGAATTTATCTAATATAACTCTTATGTGATAGTCTACACATTGCGACGGTATCCCCTGCCAGTCATAAGAGGTGACTCAAGGTTCCCCTAACTGAGTCTGGCGTTACATCCACTTACTTGTGTCAGGCTCCTCTCTTTCATCTTTCCTATCTGACCTCCCTTGGTCAACTCTTGTTGTCTTCCGACATTGGGTTTGCGAGGCCTAGGGAGTGTCTTTCATTTCCCCGCCCTTTGTGACCTTTGTGACCGATACCTTCGTCTTTCGCAGTATCGACCCCGTTCATTTTCGTTCAGATTAGTATTAATAAAGGATGGTTGCCCATTTGTATTTCCTCTTAAAACAATAGGCTTAATCTCCATCGCCACCGGAAGCTGTATTCCAGATGAGGTTATGAATCACTGGGGCGGACTTTTCCTGAAGCAGGAGAATTGCTGATAACTTCTGGAGCGGAGTTTTTCTGTGGGACTGAAAAGGCGAGGGTTTCAGGTGTGTATTTTGCCGCTCTCGATGGGCAATACTTACCAGTGAGGTAGGGATGCCTGCAGGCCAGTAACGTATGTAGATGAGGGTTGAACATTGCGGCTGCCGCTGGGCGAGGAATGGGTTTGGCGATGCCCGAGCCTGCACCCAATCCATAGCCAAAGAACGGTGGTCCACTCCCATGTAGAAACGTATCTGTAACAGAGGATAGCACACTTGTAGCTGCTGATATTTCAGAGAGACATTCTGCACTTCCATATGCTGTGGCTACACGGCTTTATTCATGCAGATGCCTACTCATTGCAACTTCAGTATTGTATATTTTAATTTCTGAGGATACAAGATTAATAGAGAACGGTGAATACTCTTGGAATAGCGAAAGGCAAAGGCCTCCATTATCCGTAATCTCGGCACTATATGGGCTAGAATGGTTTGCTCTATGCTGAACTACCTTTGCCCCCAGGAATTAACCTGGTACTCATTCATGGTGTAGGCTGAGTCAACCTAAGGGACATGTGCCTTTCAAGAAGTGGTTATCTCGTTTCTAAAATTTCAACTTCCTAACGGGAAATTGAACCCACTTCCTTCTGGATGAATCAAGCACGCTTATACCGCCTCGGTTTGGCAGCCTCTTAAGATGGTGTGTACAGAGCGTAATTTTACGATAGGAGCTCCTGATTTTCAAAATAAGGTACTGTAACAGTATCGTATTTTCTAGGAGGAAAAGTAAGAAGCCGGTATTAGCGCCGAGATTCAAACACAGAATCTCATAGCGGCACAATATCCCACTCTTACCACAGAGCAGACTTAGCCGCTCGTTAATGAGGGAGGTGAACTAACGTTTGTTTTTGAGCCAACATTAAACTCAAGAACCAAATGGGATCAGAGGGGGCGAATGAATGAATAATGATAATGGAAAAATATTCAAAAGGGCGTGCACTCCAATCCGTTCTGCGTTACAAACCAGAGCCCTTGTAACTTTGTAACCACACATGAAGACGGTGTTCCCCTCGAGGTGTAGTTGCCACACAAAGAGACTCTGACTGTACCTATCAGTTCCCAGCTCACCCGACACAAAGTAGTTAGAATAACACGTTAAAAAAGAGCAGTCCCGTGTAACAAAGGGCACTGGTTCCTTCACTGTCTAAACACGGCCAGCTCCCCCAGGCTAATTCCCTGCCTCTTTCTCTTGTGTTATACACACTTTTCAAATAAGTTATCTCAGGCAATTTATTTTGAATTACCTGTGCAAGTTCCCTGCGCAACTAAGACGACCAATTCACTTTGGCCGAGAGGGAGTCAGTTTCCATAGAGATCATAGAATGGGAAGATAGTGTCAGAATGGTTTGAAAACTTGGACAGTCTAAGATTATGATAAAATGCATCTTTTGTGCGTTTGCTAAATTGGTAGAACATGTTTCCTAGGCATTAGCAACAAATTGTTAATATTCTTCTTCTTCTTATTATTATTACCTATCAACAGAGGTAGCCTGATGGACTCGGTATACACTCCTATAATACAGACTAATAATAATAATAATAATAATAATAATAATAATAATAATAATAATAATAATAATAATAATCATGTCCGCCTCTGTGGTGTAATGGTTAGTGTGATTATCTGCTACCCCCAGAGGCCCGGGTTCGATTCCCGGCTCTGCCACGAAATTTGAAAAGTGGTACGAGGGCTGGAACGGGGTCCACTCAGCCTCGGGAGGTCAACTGAGTAGAGAGGGGTTCGATTCCCTCCTCAGCCATCCTCGAAGTGGTTTTCCGTGGTTTCCCACTTCTCCAGGCAAATGCCGGGATGGTACCTAACTTAAGGCCACGGCCGCTTCCTTCCCTCTTCCTTGTCTATCCTTTCCAAACTTCCCATCCCCACACAAGGCCCCTGTTCAGCATAGCAGGTGAGGCCGCCTGGGCGAGGTACTGGTCATCCTCCCCAGTTGTATCCCCAGACCCAGAGTTTGAAGCTCCAGGACACTGCCCTTGAGGCGGTAGAGGTGGGATCCCTCGCTGAGTCCGGGGGGAAAACCGACCCTGGAGAGAAAACCGATTACGAACGAACGAATACTACTACTACTACTACTACTACTACTACTACTACTACTACTACTACTACTAATAATAATAATAATAATAATAAATATTAACATATTTACACGTTATTATTAGGGATGCAGATTTTTGCAAAATATTTATAAAGGTTTGTACTCTACTTTTGTGTTTAAATTTTACACGACCTGTAAATTACTTTTTAATGTTTTTTGAATACGCGTTAAAATGAGAAATGTATACTAAAATGTGACATAAATGCGAAACAGACGATTTTTTCAAATAAAACAATAATCTTTTATATTTTCTTCTGGAAACTTAAATCGAGGAATTCGTATGCCCTTGAAATGTCATACAGCAGACCACCTTTCTGAAAAGTAGAAGTAATAATTCCTCCTACAAACTTTTAAAAATAAGATTTATTTACAAGTAAATGAAATGACGTATGGCTTTTTAGTGCCGGGAGTGTCCGAGGACAAGTTCGGCTCGCCAGATGTAGGTCTTTTGATTTGACTCCCGTAGGTGACCTGCGCGACGTGATGAGGATGAAATGATGATGAAGACAACACATACACCCAGCGAAATTAACCAATTAAGGTTAAAATTCCCGACCCTGACTGGAATCGAACCCGGGACCTCTGTGACCAAAGGCCAGCACGCTAACCATTTAGCCATGGAGCCGGACTATTTACAAGTGATAGGAGCACACGAATGGTAGAAGAAAATGTTCAGGAATGTTCTGTTGTTTACACCATTACTGTAACTGGTCATGAACACCAATTTGTATATTTTCTTGTTATTATTCTGATCTTGAAGCGATATAAATTTGTTCGTTTTTATATTACACATCAGCCTACACCGATTTTAAAGTGAACGTACAATTTTATTATTCTTGATGCATTTCTATTTTTATTACCGTTATGCAAATGCAAGTTTAATTTCATATTTATTTATATAACTGTCCTTTTGCCACTGAAGATTGTCATAGAACAAAGGATACATTTTTCAATAAAGAAGAAATTATAATGTAGTTTACTAAACTCTTTGATAAATTAAAGTTTCCTACATATGCTCCTAGCTGTTAATCATTAACAATATAAATGACTCAGCAGAATTTGTACTGAACTTTTCAATACGAGAACAGCCACTTCTTGGCTTAGTAGAAATCGAAAATAACTTACGGAAATTTAGAAATGTCCTTGGAATAGTTCCATGGTTGCCGATCATTAAGCCAAAGACAGTGACTTTCTCCAACGCGCATTTAGTTTTGAAAGATACTGCTGTCGCTTCAAATACCTTTTTCTTCTGACTACCAACTTCCTGTCCCTTCTCAGAGACTGTTTCAAATCGTATTGTTGGATCGATTATGAAACCCGACTTGTTTTTCTTGTCGATTGCGATAATGTCCACTCTTCTTGTTGTCAGCAATGCAGTGGACTTCCTCAAAATATTCATAATTCTTCTCTGAAAGAGAAGCTGCTATCCCGCTCGTTATCGATGATGGCGAGCGTTACCTAAGTGTTCACAGTTCACTGTGCGGACAAGAGCCTAGGACGTGTGCCAAGCTTTCTGCCTCGCTACAGTGTCTGTAGCGGGTTCCAGGCTTCGAATCTTACGGGAGCGACATTGCCTTGCATTGTTTTTTTGCAACTTGCTTTACGTCGCACCGACACAGATAGGTCTTACTGTATGGCGTCGGTGGGATAGGAAAGGCTTAGGAGTGGGAAGGAAGCGGCCGTGATCTTATTTAAGGCACATCCCCACAATTTACCTGGTGTGAAAATGGGAACCCACGGAAAACGATCTTAAGGGTTGCCGACAGTAGGGTTCGAACCCACTATCTCCCGGATGCAAGCTCACAGCTGCGCGCCCCTAACCGCACGGCCAACTTGCCCCGGCATTGCCTCGTCTGTCCCTTCAGAACTGATGATTCCTGTACTTGTTTCCGGCCATCTGTTAGCTAGGGAACAGTCTTCATAGAGAATGACGCCTTTAGCTTGAGCACATCACGTTTTTAATTCCTCTCTTCTTAAAAGTCTCCTTATGTCAATGGATTTTTAAATATTATGGAGCCTCCATCATTTATACCTAGTCTTTTGAAATATTTTAATCTGTTAGCACGTAGATCTCTGGTGGCTTTAATGCATTTTTTTTCCTTCAGGATTTGACAACAATTAAACTGCTGAACTAAAGCTTCCCATTGAGCCTTGAACACACCAAATCTTTTCCTTTTATTTGATTAAAAGTATTCCTCTACTAATTTTTTAGAATTAACTCAAATTCTACGTTTTTTAAACGTTATAAAACCCAAATTAGAAATGTTAAAATCAAAATGAAAAGGTGATTTCAAACCCTTAAATCATCATCCCTTAGTTATTATTGCTTAAGCAATGTTTAACTTCGAAATAGACCCATGGGTCATGAAAGTTGATCACCGAGTTGCCTTTAGATCTCGGCTAAAAAGGGGAGTAAGAACCTCTGGTTTAGGGTCTATATCGAAGTGATAATCGACGAGTATTCCCAAGGATTGAAGTCATGATCCGCCACTGCCTCGTATGCTTCATTTTACCAGACTTAAACTCTTCTTTCAATCCAGACCGTAGGCTATAAGTTACTTCGAATATAATGCTGGTTATCTGAATGGTTTGAAATATCACGATATTTAAAAATAATGAACTTTATCCAGGCAAGAACCGAACATTTTAATTACACAGTAAAGTAATCAACAGCTGTTCTTGTCACATGTGAAATCAAACTTCATGCACGCTGTTGCGGTATTTAAAAAAACAGTATATAGGCCTGTATTTCCAGCGAGTGCTTCTGATTTACGAACTGACTTTTTAATCGCGTTTCATTTCAGCAGGAAAGCTATTCGTCATTTGAGCTGGGGAGGTATTAACATCAAATTAGATTTCAGTTCCCTTTGTACACTTCATAGCAATTGAGCTTCACAGATCTTTGAAAAATATTAGCAAACTGTCAATAGCAGCAATGTTTAAAATTTATGCTCACGAAGTGGAAAGTTAATTGCAGTTGTTACTAAGTCCAGACTGCAATACGGTAAAATGCAGACCCGGTTCTGCTAATAACTTCGCTTGTTATATGGACACATTTTAAATTAATTAGTTTAAAAGAGAAAAAGTACCTACGATTATTGTTTTACTGAGTGTTACATACAATAATAATAATAATAATAATAATAATAATAATAATAATAATAATAATAATAATAATAATAATAATAATAATAATAATAATAATAATAAATGCAAAAAATCGACACTATCAAACTGTAATTAGACCTGAAGCATTATCATTATATGCAACATAATGTTTAACACTTCGAACGCACAGTCTGCTTGAAAAACTGACAATTAGGGAAAGGAGGATTATCCGAAAAATTCTTGGTCCCACTCTCAAAGATGGTGTTTACAGACTTCGGGAGCAACTTAGAAATATACACCCACACTGAAAAGATATAAAGCGTAATCCGGAAAGCCGGCCCCGTGGTGAAGGGGTAGTGGCATGCCTGCCTCTCACCTGGAGGCCTTGGGTTCGATTCCCGGCCAGGTCAGGGATTTTTCTCTCGACCTGAGGACTGGTTCGAGGTCCACTCAGCCTACCTGATTAGAATTGAGGAGCTATCTGACGGTGAGTTGGTGGCCCCGGTCTCGAAAGCCCAGAATAACGGCCGAGAGGATGCGTCGTGCTGACCACACGACCCCTCGTAATCTGCAGGCCAAGGCCCTTTCAAGGGCGTTAAGTGCCGTGGGCTTTGGTTTTGGTAATCCGGAAAAGCAGGGTAACATTTTACGCTTACCTCTTCAGATTGCCAGCTGAAAGAATCTGTAAACGTTTGTTATCCTGCTTCAGAAGTCTTAAAACGAACGATTCCTCCTTGGTTGGTGGAGATCGATACAGATCTTTTAAAGTATGGAATCATAGAAACAGACATTCAACTCTGAGCACCACTCAAACAGACAGGTTCTCCAAGTCCCAACTCCACTGAAGCATTCTGATGCTTGGAAGAAGGCTCGCTCCGCAAGGATGAAAACCTGGTGGGCCCGCAAAAAGACAAACAGTTGAGATCTCGCGGTCCTGTGTCCCTAACGATGAATAATAAAAATAAAATAAAAACTTCCTTTGGAAAGACCGTACTAATGATGCCCAATTGCCATAACACCATCACGTTTCTGATACCAAATGTGGTAAAATTATCAAACGTTACAATTTTCTTAAGAATCTTGATGATATTATTTCCTTTAATGCATCAGAGAAACAAGCGTTGAAATATAGTATCATACACACGAAACAGCTTATCTCTTCTGTAAACCCACTTACCAACCTCATGACAGACTGGTGGTCTGGTGGCCACTACACCTCAGTAGTAGGCCTATGTCCTGAAGCCCTATACGCTGCAGAGTACTTGGGTGTCACACGTAACGACGAATTAGAGAGGATCCAAATAAAAGATTCTCGGCCACGTCAAAATTTTGAGGACGAATATAGCTTGAGGTAAAGTGCAATACAACATCTCTCAATTTCTATGTGGTAGCGCCACAGCCATCCCTCCCGAATGTCTAACACCAACATATCACGCAGAATTCTTGATTTGATGGCCTGGAAATATATTACTCCATGGGCAATTGCAGTGAAGGAGAAGGAACTGGTCGGCTACAAGTTTAAGAGAGAATTTCAGGACCTAGGTACAGTACATGGGATAGAGGATCTTCCGGAAAAAGTGAAACAAGAACTGGTAAGTTACCAAGTGGTCCGAAGAGCGAAGAACCGCATAATAATAATAATAATAATAATAATAATAATAATAATAATAATAATAATAATAATAATAATAATAATAATAATAATAATTGTAAAGGAGGTACACCCGCCCCGTGGATTTAAAATAAGCGCCCTTTACAAGGCCATCTATAACGTAAACGTTGAAACTCCTAGTGGAAGAAGTTGGAACATTTTTCGGCAGAGGTCTCTACTGTCAAAGTTGGTATTCCCTCTGATGAGAGGTTGGACAATCAAAATTCAAGATAAATTTAGTATTCATTAGTAGGTAAAACTGAATTGTTTGTAAATTACTGTTGGTGTTCTAAAGTTATCAACAGTTCTATTTCTTCCCGCCAACTTAATATTTCAGCCAATAAGAAATTTTTG
Organism: Anabrus simplex; assembly: GCF_040414725.1. Lineage (NCBI taxonomy): Eukaryota > Metazoa > Arthropoda > Insecta > Orthoptera > Tettigoniidae > Anabrus > Anabrus simplex. The sequence goes on from NC_090265.1 coordinate 495,707,907, forward strand.
ATATTTATTAAATTATCCAATAGGAATCGTGGATGTGTCAGGGCCTCGGCCCAGAGAAATCTGGAACCTTCCTCTCGCTATAAAAGCTGGGACCGTTCAGGCTATATTGTCTTTTGTGATCACTCCAGTCAAGAGGTTTAGAGTGTGTTCCTAGTGGAGGCAGAAAGGGCTGCCTCGTCCATCGTTGGGTGGTCCACCAGCTCAAGGTAACGGCAGACTCCATTTAACCATGTAATAGTCTTTGAAAGCTAGTTCGAGGGGAACGTTTCAATTCCTTCGTAATGTAACTTCTATTTCTCAATGTAAATTCTCAAACTTGTCTAAAGAACTTAATCGAACTTAGGGAATAAGAAGTGGCACCCCTCTTGTATTCCCTTTCAGCTTGATATTGAGGTACCTATGATTTTGTAACCTTTAAAATCTACCTCTTAAAATTGTAAAAATAAAACTTTCTCTCCATCTAGTCACCTCCGTAGTATAAGCTTAGCCTCTGTAACATAGGGTTTTAATGATGTTCTGGTGAATTCCAAAGGAGTACAAGAGTTCGCCTCCTAACATTTTGATTTTCGGCCAGTAACTTTAACCTTTTCTTTTTAAATAAGTCCACGTAGAATGGGTACTTGCTACCCCTGTTCACGTCAACTTCTATTTTTCATTTTGTGTCTTGGTAAATCAGACTGTTGAGCGATGAAGACTGTCTGCTGTTTGTTTTTGTTAAATGTAAGTTGTGCCTTTGATAGGCCTGGAACGTTAAAATTTTGGAGATAGTATCCGAGTGAGTAATTGTGTGGAGCAAAGACGCTCTTGTTCTATCATGTAAATTTGGAGCTCCGTCTCCTTTGTGTGTGGGTCGAAGGGATGAGTATTGCTCTTGTTAAAATTGAACGAGGGAGCTTCAAGCTCAAGTTGTTAAAAATGGTTGTTATCTGATTATTCGAGATTTTTCTAATATTGTTACTCAAGCTCACGAGCTAGACCTTGTACCTGATTTTGTTATTTTCTTAGCAAATTGTAAAGTTTGAAAGGAAAAGAAAGGAAAAAGGAGAAAATAAAATAAATTCTAAAATTTCAAAGTTTTAAATTGCTATTTAATCTTTTCTCTATCCACCCATTCATGCCCGAACCTTCTTGCACCTGTACGTTCAACAGAATCCCCAGAACAAGTGGTAGCAGAGCGTGGTTGAATGGGTCTGGATAAAGCCTCTTTTGACGGCACCTCATAGAATTCGATACCGAACTCTAAAAAAATTTTTCGTTTCTGGAATTTTCAAAATTTTGTTTCTTTTCACTCTCTATGTCTTAATACTATTGCTGATATTATTGTTAATATTGTTTTCATATTGTTGTCATCATTAGTTAATATTAACAGTGTTCTATGTTAAGACTGGTTAAGTGTAAGGAAGGGAGTACATCCCTAACTTTGGCAGAATAAATAAAACAGAATAAATAAAATATATCATTGTTATTATTATTGTTATTATTACTGTGAAGTTCATTTTCAGTAGACCTTGTAGGTTTGTACAACATCGTCTCATACATTTTTCCAACAGCTTTTCCATCTCTGCGTTAGACGTATGAGTACCCTCGGTTGCATGCTCGAAAAGCTCATTTAAAACATAAAAAGGTGCAATATTCAGCCAAATTCTTTAGAGTTACGAAGAAAATAGATATGGGCATTTGCATAGCAAATTTATGACGACGATGACGATGATGTTGACGATAATGATGCTTGTTGTTTAAAGGGGCCTAACATCTAGACATAGCAAATGTAATTATATATCATGGTGTAGGTCTATGTATGATAAAAATATGTTAGGGAAAAAAATGAATAAAAACTTTCTTGGAAATTGAATTGTAAGTAGCCTACATCTTATATCTACTTAAAAAAAATTGTTTGCGAAAATAAAATGATTATAAACATGTCTCTCTGTCATCGCAATTAATCAACGGCTGCTGTTTCACACGACCACCAGCCGTAGGACATAGCCTGCACGGTTGCTAGGTAACATTGTCTGGCCGTCCATACCTTACATCATAGCCCGCACGGTTGCTAGGTAACATTGTCTGGCCGTCCGTACCTTACATCATAGCCTGCATGGTTGCTAGGTAACATTGTCTGGCCACCATACCTTACATCATAGCCTGCACAGTTGCTAGGTAGCATTGTCTGGCCGTCCATACCTTACATCATAGCCTGCACGGTTGCTAGGTAACATTGTCTGGCCGTCCATACCTTACATCATAGCCCGCACGGTTGCTAGGTAACATTGTCTGGCCGTCCATACCTTACATCATAGCCTGCACGGTTGCTAGGCAACATTGTCTGGCCGTCCATACCTTACATCATAGCCCGCACGGTTGCTAGGTAACATTGTCTGGCTGTCCATACCTTACATCATAGCCCGCACGGTTGCTAGGTAACATTGTCTGGCCGTCCATACCTTACATCATAGCCTGCACGGTTGCTAGGTAACATTGTCTGGCCGTCCATACCTTACATCATAGCCTGCACGGTTGCTAGGTAACATTGTCTGGCCGTCCATACCTTACATCATAGCCCGCACGGTTGCTAGGTAACATTGTCTGGCCGTCCATACCTTACATCATAGCCTGCACGGTTGCTAGGTAACATTGTCTGGCCGTCCATACCTTACATCATAGCCCGCACGGTTGCTACGGTTACACTTCCGTTACACATTTTGTGACGCTAACTTCCTTAAGCATATTTTCAGATGAATCGCCCCCCCCCCCCCACCCACTGGTGTCCGGCTGGCCATTTTCCCCCTGTGGGTGGGGGCGGTAGAATAACACCCACGGTACCCCCTGCCTGTCGTAAGAGGCAACTAAAAGGGGCCCCAGGGGCTCTGAACTTTGGAGCGTGGGTTGGCAACCACGGGGCCCTCAGCTGAGTCCTGGCATTGCTTCCACTTGTGCCAGGCTCCTCACTTTCATCTATCCTATCTGATCTCTCTTGGTCAACTCTTATTCTTTTCCGACCCCGATGCTATTAGGTTTGCGAGGGCTAGGGTGTCTTTCATTTTCGCGCCCTTCGTGGCCCTTGTCTTTCTTAGGCCGATATCTTCATTTTTCGAAGTGTCGGATCCCTTCCATTTTTCTCTCTGATTAGTGTTATATAGAGGATGGTTGCCTAGTTGTACTTCCTCTTAAAACAATAATCACCACCACCACCACCAAGCCATAACCTATATTTATGTCAAAACACTAACCGATTAGCCAACGTATTCACTTGTTTGGGTCCCTAAGAGGCCCAGGCGTAACATTTTCTTCCGATGCATGGCCCTCTTAAGATACAGCGTATATATTAACCGAAGGTACCAGCTATAAGCTTGTCAAATTTTAGTTCGATCGATCACTTAGTTTTTACGTGCAAGAAAGACAGAAACTCAAACAGATCAACATTCAGAAATATGTACTAGCAAGGATTATTGACATTATATTGACGGGGAAACCGGAGATCTCGGAGGAAACCTTCCCCATCACCGTTTTGTTCGCCACTTCACTTTGACTTGTCGATATTTGAGATGTCTCAGCCACGGAGGAAGAAGGGGCGGGGGGGGGGGGGAAGGGAACATTTCCCCTAATTTATAGATTTGATCAAGTTTTACGACCGGATGCCCTTCCTAACGCCAACTCTCTATGGAGGGATCAATCCACTATTGCGCGTTCCTGTGCTGGTTGGTAGTGATGTGTATTGTATGTGGATGAATAGACATGTGTTAAAATGAACACGATTACGCAGTCACAGAACCAGAGGAATTGACCGTATGCAGTTAAAATCTTTGGCCCGACCCGAAATCGAACCCGGGGACCTCTGAATCGACGGCCAGTACGCTGGTCATCCAGTCAGGGAGCCAACAACAGCAGCAACAGTAATAATAATAGTCTAATAATAATGATGATAATAATAACGATTGAAACCTTTTCAGGCGAAATGCTGTAAGAGTTCACGTGTTTCCGAAAGGAAGCTGGAAGGAAAAATCCAACGGTCGTATTTTCAGAAGAATTATTTTAATAATTAATTTTGCATAGGTAGCCTCCGTGGCACAGGCGACCGGTCTCTCACCTCCGGGTTCCGTGGTTCAAATCCCGGTCACTCCATGTGACATTTGTGCTGGACAAAGCGGACGTGGGACAGGTTTTTTTTCCCGGTACTCCGGTTTTCCCTGCCATCTTTCTTTCCAGCAAATTCATCGGGCGAGTTGACCGTGTGGTTAGGGGCGCGCAGCTGTGAGCTTGCATCCGGGAGATAGTGGGTTCGAATCCCACTGTCGGCAGCCCTGAAAATGGTTTTCCGTGGTTTCCCATTTTCACACCAGACAAATGCTGGGGCTCTACCTTCATTAAGGCGACGGCCGCATCCTTCCAACTCCTAGTCCTTTCCTATCCCATCGTCGCCTTGAGACCTATCTGTGTTGGTGCGACGTAAAGCCACGCTCTTCAATATCATTTCATGTCATGTGAGTCATTAATCATTGCCCCAGAGGAGTGCGACAGTCTTCGGCAGCTGGCACAATTCTTACCCTCGCCGCTAGATGGGGGCTTCATTCATTCCATTCCGACCCGGTCAAATGACTGTAAACATGCTGTGGATTTTACATCGCACTGATACAGACAGGCCTTATGGCGACGATGGGATAGGGAAGGACTACGACTAGGAATAAAGTGACCATGGTCTTATTTAAGAGACAGCCACAGCATTTTCTTGATGTTAAATGGTAAACAATCTTCAGGACTGCGGACAGTGAGGTTTGAAACCCATCATATTCCAAACACATGCTCACAGCTTCGTGACCCAAACCGCACAGCCAACTCGTTCGGTTTTCAGACGAAAGAAATTAGACGACAGAATAAAAGATTGCTGACGGACCTTCAAAGGGAATGGAGGAAGAAGATGATGTAAATTCACTGTGCTAAAGTTGTTACTTCGTCGTCCATACAGTAGTAATATACATCGATAATAATAATAATAATAATAATAATAATAATAATAATCTTCGTCATCACTGTATGTGCGATATGACATATTGAAGGCATAGCATTCATATTACCCCTCCTGGAAGTAACAGTTACAGTACACAATAAGGCATGTCAAGCTGTAATAGAAAAGACTTGTCAACAGTGATTTGGGTTCCAGTTGTGCATGTTATGAAATTGCATATTCAAGAATTATATGCGCATCTGATTGTATGAAATATTGCCTATTATAATAGTTATATTCTTTATCTTCTTAGAAACTATACATTCATTGTGTTCTTTCCTTTTCTCCAAACAATGTTTGCTCTCCACCCCTAGGTTTGTTTAGCTCCCCGGCGGCCCCAATGTGGGGGGTGGGAAGCCCGCGGTTTTGTAACTGTGTTATGATAAACGCACAATTGGTTGGCATCATGTAAAAAGAGCGTTAAATCTCTCCATCAAGCTAGTGGCTCAATAGAAGCTTAATATGAGGCCATTGTGTAGTTCACTAAGCTCTTACAACAACACGGCACTGAAGATCCCCGTGCTGCCTGCCTGTACAACCAAACCATTGCCTACTAGAGCATTTACACTGTGTAGTAAGAATAACTGCCTGGCACATAATCAACAATGAGTTATCTTCCAGAGTACAATATAGACCGCTTTAATCCCATTTCCGTAACATGTGCTGTTCCGTAAAAGCTTGTCTTTCAAACCACTAGGCAAATGCTGTATTTTCTATTGAACTTTTCTCTGCAGTAACGATCAAGAACGTTGATTGTTGGGAATATGATAGGTTAATTGTTTCTAATTAAGCAAAGTAATCTCCATACAGACCATGAAGGCCCTATTGGAAGGTAAAGGCTTCCAGGCGGGTCGAGTTGCTTAGACAGTAGAGCGGTTCTGAGATTTACTGGCACGTAAAAGAATTCCTGTGGGACAAAATTCCGGTACCTGGACATTTCCGAAAATAAAAAAGTAGCTAGAGGGACTTAAAACCATTATTATTATTATTATTATTATTATTATTATTATTATTATTATTATTATTATTATCTGAAAATGATTCTTAGGGCTATTTGTCCCCTCCCCCCCACCTCCCACAGAAGTGGAAATCTTGTTTCTAAATTTTTGACTTCTTGGTGGCGTGGAATCGAACCCACGTTGTTTCGGGTGAACCAAACATACTTTTACAGCCTCAGTCAGGCAGTTCCTGTCTCTAAATTGAAAGGTTAAAGAACTCCTGTGAGACGAAAATGCAATACCCTTAGACGCTACATCTGTCAAAACAGTTAACATTGAAAACGGATTTCAAAATATTAGGCAATAATAATAATAATAATAATAATAATAATAATAATAATAATAATAATAATAATAATAATAATAATAATAATAATAATTGTCGATTTAATCGATTAATCGAACCGATTAACGGATTAATCTATCAATACACATTAGCCGATTAATCGAACCGATTAAAATTATAGTATGGTGAAGGAAAAATAATCGTTTCTCGTGGCTCAACACCTGTGTATTGTATTGCCATTTGCCATTTGGTGAGCTAGCCTCAGCTATTGTATGATTGACTGGTCATTAAAGTAAGCTGATGTTCATATCTTTCTTTCAGAAAGGTAAAAGCAATAATACCGTCTTAATTGCTCTATTGAGAAACGAGGGTTATGACTTATGACCATTGCTTTTACAAACTATTGGAAAGAAAATACCGGTCAGGCTATTGTAGTATATTTGCGGACCTTTACAAAACAGTCACGTGGCATAATACTGTGACATAAAACTTGAAAATACTGTCATTGAGGAATTTCTAGGTAAAAAGACACAGTAGAAAATGTGACTACTTATACCCCGGTTCGTGTGTGGCTGTTATTCAGAAGTCAGTATTAGGCCAATATTCGCATTCATTGTTTGTGAACTTCAGTTACAAATACGGCTTGTGAACCGATGGGAGGAAAACTTGGTGGAATTTCCGGACTTAAACTAAATGACTTGTAAAGTGAGAGACAGAAAAACAGTGTTTTGTAAGAAAGGCAGAAAATCATGTAGTTATACTGAAAGTACAAGTAGTCTTCAATATCACCCTGAACATATTCACCCCTTCTGAAGTGTATCTGCATCTATCAGCGTCTCTTCTACTTCATCTTCTCAATCAACTTTGAAGCACCTAGGCCTAGTAGTGAAGTCTGTGTCTTCTAATAAGGAAGGTGAACTTACGAATAAACTAGTTAAGTGGATTGTGGAGGATTGTAGACTGGTCATCATTATTTCTGATCGTGGTACTGAAGAGGTTTTACGGGAAGCTCTCATTTCTCACGTACCATCTTCTTCTAGAGACATTGTAAAAAAAAAAAAAAAGATAAAGACAAGTCGTACGAGGTAAAAAGGTCAAAATTATTCGATGAAAAAAAAGGCAGAATATGTTAATCTCACGGGGGATTTTCGGTCTTCCACATATAACCGTAGCTACTCGTTGGTCACAGCTCCCCGAATTGATTCAAATGGGGAATATTGTAATTCGACATTACAATTTAAACATGTTAGAGAAAACCACATTGCCGCTAACTGCACAGAAGAGTTTGAAAATGAAGTTCGTGAATGGGGTTTGGAAGATAAATTTGTCGTTGTTTCCACTGACAATCCAAGATATATCATTCTAGGAGGTGAGAGCAAAGTACGACTATTTTCGGTGTGCGGTCCGCACTCTACAATTAAGTACAGAGCTATCAAAGGTACTGTGCGAACCCGATTAAAATTCGATTAATCGGTTAAAAGCATTCGGTTGACCGATCACAATTTTTAATTGATCGACAGCTCTAATAATAGTAAAATGCAGGGCATACAAGCGCAGGCCATTAAGGCCTATGGAGGAGCAGAAGCTATAGAGTTTGTCTGTCACAGGGATGGCGAACCTATGACACGCGAACACGGCTTCTGTGGTACGCCGCGTAATATACTAACATATTTTAATGCTTTTAACATGTAATACGCAGATCTAAAATCTGGAATATTTTAACATTACGCTTTAATAAAGAAGTATGTCACAATTCATTCTATAGCCATACTTTTTACAAATTTTATTAGCTTAAAGCAAAATATAATTATTCTTCTTAATTATCTTTTGCCCTCCAGGGTTGGTTTTCCCTCGGACTCAGCGATGGATCCCACCTCTACCGCCTCAAGGGCAGTGTTCTGGAGCTTCATACTCTGGGTAGGGGGATACAGCTGGGGAGAATGACCAATACCTCGCCCAGGTGGCCTCACCTGCTATGCTGAACAGTGGCCTTGGTGGAGGATAAGAAGATTGAAAGGGATAGACAAGGAAGAGGGAAGGAAGCGGCCGTGGCCTTAAGGTAGGTACCATCCTGGCATTTGCCTCGAGGAGAAGTCGGAAACCACGGAAAAAACACTTCCAGGATGGCTGAGGTGTGAATCGAACCCACCTCTATTCAGTTGACCTCCCGAGGCTGAGTGGACCCCGTTCCAGCACTCGTACCACTTTTCAAATTTCGTGGCAGAGCCGGGAATCGAACCCGGGCCTCTGGTGGTGGCAGCTAATCACGCTAACCACTACACCACAGATGCGGACATTATTATTATTAGACAATGTACCTTTTTTGAAATGCAATTTTCAGTGATGTTTGAAAAATAAAACATGAAACATTCAGTCGAATGTATTTGTATGTAATGCAATCTAACACCTAAAGGAAGTCAAATTAGATTAGATTAGATTAGATTAGATTTATTTATCATCAACAGGTCATTTTCCCAATTAAAGATGATTCAATAAAACATAATATATAACAAATACACCTTAAGTAAATAACACTAATTTCCTAAAATAATAACCAAGTTAAAACTAAATCTAGAGACCTTTTTATATGCATATTTACAAAATCTTAAATAAATAAAATAAATAAAATAAATAAATAAATAAATAAATAAATAAATAAATAAATAAATAAATAAATAAATAAATAAATAAATAAATAAATAAATAAATAAATAAATAAATAAAACGAAATCTCCTTAAATAATTGACATTATTAAACTACATCTAGTAACATTTACATATTTTACAGATAGGGCCTTACATTCATGAGTTCATTAGGGCATGCCTGATTTTAGATAGGGGTGAGTGAAAAAGGTCCACTGATTCACCCACCTCATTCAGTGATGTTAGTGCCCTCACAAGCCATGAGTTAGCCCGAGCCACAGTTCTCACTTTAGGCAGATGAAAAATATACCTTTGCCTAGTACTGCGACGAGGAACATGTAGTGGAATCAGCTCCAGTAATGTTGAGCAATCCACTCTATTCGTCAGACTCTTATAAAGAAAGAGGGCATTTGCACAACTGCGGCGTGAGTGCAATGTCCTCATGCTCATAGTCTCACAAAAAGACTCGTAATCGGACGAAGAGAGAGAAATACCAAAACCCTTGTAGCTGAGCCTTATTTGGACTCTTTCCAAGTTTTCTATTAAATACTGCGGGGGTTTCGTTATAATTTTAAAAGGAAAATAACCGGGGGCACACTAGACAGTAAATAGTAATAAATAAGATCTTAATTGACACGCTAGTCGATAAAGGTTTGCCATCCCTGGTCTATAATAACCTCGGCACTCGCTAACCCTATGTTCGGTTGCCTTTGTTCTTGGGATTTAACTTGGTATTTTAAGCTTTGACCGAATGCACCTAAGACCATGTGCCACTCCGGAAATGGAAGTCATATTTGTGAAATTTCGGTTTCCTAAAGAATTATCGAATTCACATCCTTCCGATTGACCTCAGTACGTCTTACCACCGCGGTCAGAGAACCATTTTTCTTCTTCTCCTCCTTCCACTTCGGATTATTATTATTATTATTATTATTATTATTATTATTATTATTATTATTATTATTATTATTATTATTATTATGGACAGTAGGTATTCGAACTCCAGTGGATTTCAGTTGGAATTTTCACCTGAAAGATCAAAAAGGCTTTAAAACCTTGATCAAAGTCCAAACACCCGAACGAACAGAGATGGCTCCAACGAAACCAGAAATACCTGGACCAAGCTGAATAAATTAGGAATCATTACACAAAATGTCATACCACAGCACAGATTAGAGTTAAGTTACTAGCGTATAATGCGGTATTGACTGCCTTGAGCGCTCTGCTAATAAGTTCCCTCATACGGACTTTCTCAACTGTAGTTCTCGAAGTATTACGAATATTGTATTTGAATAAGTGAGCGCTAATTCTATTTCTTCTTATATTTTTATTTATTTACTAGCTGAAGACAACCCGCTTCGCTGGGTGTTTTGTAAATCCGTGCGATTTTCACTATGTAATACAGAAGACATACATTAAAAGACCACTCTTTTTCTGATTTATCTTTTATTTTGTTATTTTTTTCGTAAAAATACATATATTCTTATACACTACATTTGATGTCTTGTGGTCTGGTGCATACACAAACAGATTTTTTGCTTGTCCGTCACGGGAGAAAGGAACGTATAGCTAACCATGTGTGAAACAGGAACCCTTCTAATTAACTACGCAATTGTGGAACGTTTGACCCTGAGCCTTATTGATAGTCTTTCACTTTTCATTTCATTGATAGTCATAGGCCTACTATAAGCTAATCTCACAGTAAATTGTAATACTATAGTTTGAAACAAAATTTGAGATCAATGGCATTTTTGGTATGAAAACCGATTTCCCTTTTTCTTTGCCGGTTAGGATTACTGCCTCGATGATATTGGTAAGAAGCTGTTTCATTAAGTATCTGCTTTACATTCAAGAATTACAGAAAATACTCACAGATTTACTCAAGCAGCAAACTGTTATGATTCTGAGATCATCATACTCCTGCGAGATGAATCAAAGATGGCATATAAAACAAAGGAGTACACATCACAGCCATCTAGAGTAGCCTACATTCTCACTCATTTTAATACATTTCAAGCCAATTTCAAGTCAAACATGACTTTAAGGCAGTATCAGTAGCTTGTTGGCTTTAAACGAGGCCGTGTAATAGGGCAACAAGAAGGTGAATGTTCTTTCTGCGATATTACAGAAATAATTGGCAGGGTTGTATCCATAGTGAATCGGTGTTAGCAACAATGGTCGTGGGAAGGCATTGTCTAAGGAAGACCGGGCTTCGTCCGCACACGGGCCAATACGGAGAGAGAGAGAAAACCGCCGTATTCGCCGCGTAGCTGTGGTGGATCGTACTTCATCTACATCATCCATTAGAGCTTCAGTTGGCACCAAACTTACACAGTGAACTGTAACAAATCAATTTTTGAGGGACAGCTCCGAGCCAGACGTCCTGCAGCGTTCATGCCACTAACTCCGAATCACTGTCATCTGCGACTTCAGTTGTGTCAAGCTAAAGCTCATTGGAGGGTGGAGTGGAAATCTGTTGTGCTCTCAGATGACAGCCGTTTCTGTCTCGGTGCCAGTGATGGCCGTAGGTTGGTAAGGAGGAGAGTAGTATAATAGGACAGTTCGGCGGCCTCCTCCTCCTCCCGCGGCGCGGGAAATTTGAATTCTGGCGGGAAATTTGAATTTTGGCGGGAGATTTGAATTTTGGCGGGAGATTTGAATTTGTATACAAAGCCACGTGCTTTTTGACAGCTGTCATCGACAACAACGCATCGCTAACCTCACTGCTGCCATCTTGACGGGCCTAAACCTCAGTAGTGCCAACTTAACCTAACTAGCGTGAGGTAAACAAAGCCACGTGTTTTTTGACAGCCACGTGCTTTTTGACAGACAACAACGCATCGCTAACCTCAGTACTGCCATCTTGACGGGCCTAAACCTCAGTAGTGCCAACTTAACCTAACTAGCGCGAGGTAAACAAAGCCACGTGCTTTTTGACAGCCACGTGCTTTTTTGACAGCTGTCACTTAACCTAACTAGTGCGAGGTAAACAAAGCCACGTGTTTTTTGACAGCCACGTGCTTTTTGACAGACAACAACGCATCGCTAACCTCAGTACTGCCATCTTGACGGGCCTAAACCTTAGTGGTACCAACTTAACCTAACTAGCGCGTGGTAAACAAAGCCACGTGCTTTTTGACAGCCACGTGCTTTTTTGACAGCTGTCATCCGCCATCTTTAAACACTGTGCTGCCCTCTTTAGATGTAAAATTCGTCACCTGTCATCGGCAGTGCTGCCATCTTGGCGGGCCTAAACCTTAGTGCTACCAACTTAACCTCACTAGCGTGAGATAAACAAATCCACGTGCAGCTGTCATCCGCCATCTTTAATCACAGTGCTGCCCTCTTTGTGGTGGCGGATAATTTGAAAAATGCTTTTTGATAGCAGCCATCTTTGAGCACCGTGCTGCCCTCTATGTGGCGCCGGTAAATTCCACGTGCTTTACAAACCTATATGCTTTTCTGACAGCTGTCATCCGCCATCTTTAATCCAGAGAGAACAGTGCTGCCCTCTATGTGGTGGCGGCAAATTCCACGTGCTCTTGTTTGGAAACAAAGCTATGTGCTTTTTTGACAGCTGTCATCCGCCATCTTTAATCACCATGCTGCCCTCTATGTGGTGGCGGTAAATTCCACGTGCTTTACAAACCCATGCGATTTTCTGACAGCTGTCATCCGCCATCTTTAATCCAGAGAGAACAGTGCTGCCCGGTAGCGGCAAATTCCACGTGCTCTTGTTTGGAAACAAATCAACATGCTTTTTTTTTGACAGCTGTCATCCGCCATCTTTAATCACCGTGCTGCCCTCTATGTGGTGGCGGCAAATTCTACGTGCTCTTGTTTGGAAACAAATCAACATGCTTTTTTTGACAGCTGTCAACCGCCATCTTTAATCACCGTGCTGCCCTCTATGTGGTGGCGGTAAATTCTACGTGCTTTACAAACCTATATGCTTTTCTGACAGCTGTCATCCGCCATCTTTAAGCTTTAAATCCCCGATTCTCGTGTTAGAAGTTGTAAAACAGATTCTTAATCCGAGTTCTTTGACGTCAGGAAGGGCAACCGGTCGAAAACAATAGTGTATGATGTAAGAGGCTAGATACTGCCAGTTTTGCGTCAGGAACGGCAACTCAACAAATTCTTGCGATTTAAAATCTTAGTTTTGCGTCAGGAAGGGCATCCGGCTGTAAAACAATAGTTCGTGATACAGTGATTTAAAATCTAAAATGACCATCTAGCTGTAAATCCCCGATTCTCAAGTTGTAAAACAGATTCTTAATCCGAGTTCTTTGACGCCAGGAAGGGCAACCGGTTGAAAACAATAGTGTATGATGTAAGAGGCTAGATACTGCTAGTTTTGCGTTAGGAAGGGCAACTCAACAAATTCTTGCGATTTGAAATCTTAGTTTTGCGTCAGGAAGGGCATCCGACTGTAAAACAATAGTTCGTGATACAGCGATTTAAAATCTAAGAAGTGCATCTAGCTGTAAAACCCCGATTCTCGTGTTAGAAATTGTCAAACAGATTCTTAATCCGAGTTCTTTGACGTCAGGAAGGGCAACTGGTCGAAAACAATAGTGTATGATGTAAGAGGCTAGATACTGCCAGTTATGCGTCAGGAAGGGCAACTCAACAAATTCTTCTGATTTAAAATCTTAGTTTTGCGTCAGGAAGGGCATCCGGCTGTAAAACAATAGTTCGTGATACAGCGATTTAAAATCTAAGAAGAGCATCTAGCTGTAAATCCCCGATTCTCAAGTTGTAAAACATATTCTTAATCCGAGTTCTTTGACGTCAGGAAGGGCAACCGGTCGAAAACAATAGTGTATGATGTAAGAGCTTAGATACTACCAGTTTTGCGTCAGGAAGGGCAACTAGTCTTAAAACAAAACAGATTCTTAATCCGAGTTCTTTGACGTCAGGAAGGGCAACCGGTTGAAAACTATAGTGTATGATGTAAGAGGCTAGATACTGCCAGTTTTGCGTCAGGAAGGGTAACTCAACAAATTCTTGCGATTTAAACTCTGTAAAACATATTTTTAACCCCAAGAGAATCGAACCCGAGACTACCGGGTGAGAGGCATGCACACTAAACTAAACTGTAGGCTATGGGTTTGTTCTACAGTCTTTGAAGTTGTATCGACGCAGTCATTCTGAGCGAGCCGCGGAATGCATGTGTTAGCTGAAATTGTGCACGTATCTTCCGGCTGTAGTAGTAACCTTGAACGAAGACACGGTGTGCTGATAAGCGACTTGTAACTCACGAACGTCTTCTTAGCTGAGTAGCATTCAGCCCATGTAAGCTCTTAACATATTATGATTGTACGGAGAGGTTAAAACACAGTACCAATTAAGGTTGTAAAATATTCTGTTCTGTAAAACTGAAATAGTCCTCCTCTGTGGTGTAGTAGTTAGTGTGATTAGCTGCTACCCCCGGAGGTCCGAGTTCGATTCTAGCCTACTCCTACCGAAGAAGCCTGCACAAGGCTTATTACCTCCATCCGACAGATGAATCACCATCAACATCTTGTACTCAAAAATCATTTTCGAAGGAGTCTGCACAAGGTTTAACGCCCCCCTATCAACAGCCCTTACTTAATGCTGGCTTTTTTGCACACCCCGCCTCTTAGATCATACACCATAGTTTTACGACCGGTTGCCCTTCCTGACTAGGATTTTAAATCGATAACTAGATATCCCGGTACCGGCACATAGCCTACTCCTACCGAAGAAGCCTGCACAAGGCTTATTGCCTCCATCCGACAGATGAATCACCATCAACGTCTTGTACTCAAAATCATTTTCGAAGGAGTCTGCACAAGGTTTAACGTCCCCATCAACAGCCCTTACTTAATGCTGACTTTTTTGCACACCCCGCCTCTTAGATAATACACCATAGTTTTACGACCGGTTGCCCTTCCTGACTAGGATTTTAAATCGATAACTAGATATCCCGGTACCGGCACATAGCCTACTCCTACCAAAGAAGCCTGCACAAGGCTTATTGCCTCCATCCGACAGATGAATCACCCTCAACGTCTTGTACTCAAAATCATTTTCGAAGGAGTCTGCACAAGGTTTAACGTCCCCATCAACAGCCCTTACTTAATGCTGGCTTTTTTGCACACCCCGCCTCTTAGATTATACACCATAGTTTTACGACCGGTTACCCTTCCTGACTAGGATTTTAAATCGATAACTAGATGTCCCGGTACCGGCACATAGCCTACTCCTATCGAAGAAGCCTGCACATAGCTTAACGCCTCCATCCGACAAATGAATCACACTCAACACTCTTCAATCATTCTCGCTACTTCGGAAGATAGCGGGTTCGAACTAGAAGCCGTAAAAAATAGCAAATGCTAGGCGAGGAGCCTGCGCGATCGTCATAAGGTGATCTAGCTAAATGTAGTTTTAGCTCAATACCTTTAAGTGCCTACAGGTAAAGAATACCGCGGATGTAGCTTAGTACCCTCCTGTTTAAGTTGAGAAGTCGAGGATCGCGCGCTAACTTTCCAAGGCTCGATCCGCTGCAGAACTCTTAAATTCTGACACCTCGGCATCAACAGGAGGTTCGATTCCGGCTTAAATACATCAGCCTGCGGGACTTCAGGAGAGCTCTTGTTGCATAAACACTTCGTTCCGACTGTACTGCAGTTGTCAGCGATTTTCACATCCGCTTGGTAACAAGCAGCATATTTGCTCGCTGCAGTCTGCGTGAAGTGCTCACAGTTCTCTGTATGCGTTTATCACGCACACATCTCCCGTCTAAGTACTGTCTGCTGTGAATATTATTCTTCAGCCTTTATCTTAAGGTAAGGTAGAACTGTTAGTTACTTTTTGCAAAGCAACTTCTACGCTAGACATCTACATTCATATATGTTTGTTCTTTTTAGGTACCGTTCGAGTTACAGGCTTGAAAGTACGCATTTTATTCATCCGAGTAACAGTCTGCAGCGCGTGCATTTTTTTAAAGGTATGTTTTCGAACTTTGAGTTGTAAAGATAACTAGGCTAGCTGATACACCCTACACTACATTCATATATGTTTGTTCTTTTCTTTTTAGATTCGACCAGAATATTATCATTCGAGTTTCAGGCTTGAACGTATGCATTTTATTTATCCGAGTAACAGTCTGCAGCACATTCATTTTTAAGGTATGTTTTCGAACTTTGAGTTGTAAAGATAACTAGGCTAGCTGATACACCCTACACTACATTCATATATGTTTGTTCTTTTCTTTTAGGTACGACCAGAATATTATCATTCGAGTTTCAGGCTTGAACGCACGCATTTTATTCACCCGAGTAACACTTTGCAGCGCGAAGATTTTAAGGTATGTCTGACCTCTATTCGTTGAAACTTGGTTTCTTCTAAAACATCGTAACTTTAGTCTATTGATAAATAGTCATTTTCTTTAATCCTCATGCTATAGACGAGGTTAAATTTATAATTTCAAACACGCACATAGCTATGTCTGACCTCAGCAGGCTGAAACTTGGTTTCTTCTAAAACATCGTAACTTTAGTCGTTCTCTTCAATCCTCATGCTATAGAGAGGTTAATTTTATAATTTCAAACACACACATAGCTATGTCTGACCTCAGCAGGCTGAAACTTGGTTTCTTCTAAAACATCGTAACTTTAGTCTATTGACAAATAGTTATTTTCTTTAATCTGCATGTCATAGAAGAGGTTAATCTTATAATTTCAAACTCACAGCAATGTCCGACCTCAGTAGGTTGAAACTTGGTTTCTTCCGAACATTGCAACTTTAGTCTATTGATAAATAGTTGTTCTCTTCAATCCTCATGCTATAGAAGAGTTTAAATTTATAATTTCAAACACGCACATAGCTATGTCTGACCTCAGCAGGCTGAAACTTGGTTTCTTCTAAACATCGTAACTTTAGTCTATTGATAAATAGTCGTTCTCTTCAATCCTCATGCTATAGACGAGGTTAATTTTATAATATCAAACACACACATAGCTATGTCTGACCTCAGCAGGCTGAAACTTGGTTTCTTCTAAAACATCGTAACTTTAGTCTATTGACAATTAGTTATTTTCTTTAATCTGCATGTCATAGAAGAGGTTAATCTTATAATTTCAAACTCACAGCAATGTCTGACCTCAGCAGGCTGAAACTTGATTTCTTCTAAAACATCGTAACTTTAGTCTATTGACAAATAGTTATTTTCTTTAATCTGCATGTCATAGAAGAGGTTAATCTTATAATTTCAAACTCACAGCAATGTCCGACCTCTATTCGTTGAAGCTTGGTTTCTTCCGAACATCGTAACTTTAGTCTATTGATAAATAGTCATTTTCTTTAATCCTCATGCTATAGACGAGGTTAAATTTATAATTTCAAACACGCACATAGCTATGTCTGACCTCAGCAGGCTGAAACTTGGTTTCTTCTAAAACATCGTAACTTTAGTCTATTGATAAATAGTCGTTCTCTTCAATCCTCATGCTATAGACGAGGTTAATTTTATAATTTCAAACACACACATAGCTATGTCTGTCCTCAACAGGCCGAAACTTGGTTTCTTCCGAACATCGTAACTTTAAGCTAATCATAAATAGTCATTTTCTTTAATCCTCATGCTATAGACGAGGTTAAATTTATAATTTCAAACACGCACATAGCTATGTCTGACCTCAACAGGCTGAAACTTGGTTTCTTCTAAAACATCGTAACTTTAGTCTATTCATAAATAGTCGTTCTCTTCAATCCTCATGCTATAGAAGAGGTTAATCTTATAATTTCAAACTCACAGCCATGTCCGACCTCTATACGTTGAAACTTGGTTTCTTCCGTAACTTTCGCCTAATCTCTATCGGTCGTTCTCTTTTCAGATGTTCCCCTGCTGCGAGGAATGTAATGTAACGTTTACAAGGCGAGATAACTTCATGCGCCATATGAAATCAAAACACCCTAGCATAACATCTGCTTTATGTGAAGTTTGTAGTGTGTATTTCGCTAACGTAGAGCGATACGAGGCTCACTTAGCAGAGGTACATCAAATATCTACTTGCCCTCAGGTAGTAGTAGGGAAAAAAGCGTGCAGCTACTGATGTAGCTGTAGATAGTACTAGTAGTAAAAAACCTAGGAAAAATGAACTTCAAACTATTCACTGCGAGCACTGTAACACTGATGTACCATCTTCGCATTTTCAGGGACACTTACGGAGTAATGCACATAAAAATAATGCGTGTAGAAGTGGTAGTAACGCAAACATCGAGGAAATTAATACAGCATTTAAAAGTAGGATTGCTAGTTACCGAATTCGCACCAGTCAAAAGTTTCAGAGCACTTCAAACTTTTTAAATTGCGTTCAACCGGATGTACAACAGCTTCTTGCTAAATCTTTGTCCAATCATAATTTATTTAAAGTTAATTTTGAACTTTTCGCCTTGTACATTAAAAGCACGGATGAATCCGAAATAACGGACATTAAATCATTTAATACGAAGAATTTTGTCATAAGTCAGTCGACTAATTTTGGTGATGTACTTAGGGATGTCTCTAACATTATTTCAACTAAGAGCGAGGAATTTCAGGAAAAGGAATCAGGGTGGGCTTTAGTTGAAATAATGTATCTAGAAGTTAACATCAATAAGTACAATCCCATGCGAGGTTCATCGTACATCGAACTGCCGACATGGATTCAGCGAAAAGAAGCTGTTGTAAACATCCAAAACAATGACGAAGCATGTTTTGCATGGGCGGTGATGTCGGCTTTAAATCCTGCGAAATCAGACGTAGCTAAGAGAACATCATCCTATCCACACTATTCAACGCAGCTAAATTTCGATAGTATAGAATTTCCTGTGCAGATAAAGGATATTAAGCGCTTTGAGGAACTAAATAACATTAGTATTAATGTGTATGGTGTAGAGAAAAAGTCTGTAGTAGGTCCTCTGTATTATACATGTCATAAGAAGAGTACTCATGTTAATTTACTCTATATTGAAAACAGTGAGAATAGCCACTTTTGCTGGATTAAAAATCTGAGTAGACTTGTTGGCAGTCAGTTGTCAAAACATGATGGTAAAAAGTGGCTATGTGATGGATGCTTGCAGTATTTTAAAACTGAAGATCAGTTAACGAAACACTCCAAGAATGACTGCAATCATGTACGTACAGAGATACCTACTACAGGCAATAATGTTTTAAAATTTACAAATTTTCACAAGCAGATGTGGGTACCGTTCGTGATTTATGCAGACTTTGAAGCCATCCTCACACCATGCAACACATGCTCACCTAATCCTGACAACTCTTTCACTAATACTACGCACATGCATGTCCCGTATAGCTTCGCGTATTACATCAAGTGTAGTTACGATAGTACGCTTAACAAGTTAGAGCTGTATCGAGGACATGATGCTGCTAAAGTATTTTTAAAAAGACTTGAAAGTGATGCAGTTCGTCTCGGTCGTATTCTGAATAGTAATATTCCTATGAAGCCACTCACCGAAATTCAGTTAAATGATCATGAACGTGCTACAAAGTGTAGAATTTGTGATGGAGAATTTTCCGAAAATGACCCTAAAGTTTTTGATCATGATCATTTAACTGGTTTCTACAGATGTGCCGCTCATTATAGCTGTAATCTTAAGTATAGAGTTCCTAAATTTATCCCTGTAATTTTTCATAACTTATCTGTTTACGACTCTCATTTAATCATTTCACAATTTGGAGCTTCAGATGAAAAAGTAGATATAATCCCTTAGAATAACGAGCGGTACATTGCGTTTGCAAAGTCTGTAAAAGTAGATGCTGAGCATTCTATAAAACTGAGATTCCTTGACTTGTTTCGCTTTATGGCGAGTAGCCTCGATAAACTTTCTAGTCATTTACAACCTGAACAATTTACGGAAATTCGACGCGTTTTTCCCGAAGAAGCGCAGTTTAATTTACTTCGGCGTAAGGGTGTTTTTTGTTATGAATATCTCGACTGCTTAGAACGCCTCGAAGAACGTGCCTTACCATCGAAACAATCCTTTTACAGCTCGCTGAATTCAGCAGATATTAGTGATGATGACTCTTTACATGCACAACATATCTGGGAGCAGTTCCACATTCAAACGCTGGGTGAATACTCCGATTTATATTTAAAGACAGATGTACTTTTGTTAGCTGATGTTTTTGAAAATTTTCGCTGTGTTTGCATGAAAACCTACAGCCTTGACCCATGTCAGTATTTTACTGCACCTGGGTTAAGTTGGGATGCGATGTTAAAACACACGCAGGTGAATTTGGAACTGCTAACTGATATTGATATGGTGCACTTTATAAAATCATCTATTCGAGGTGGTCTAAGTCAGTGCAGCGGGCGGTATTCGAAGGCGAATAATAAGTACATGCCGAGTTTCGATTCTAGTCAGGAATCTCGGTATATCGTTTACCTCGATGCTAATAATCAGTATGGGTGGGCGATGAGTCAGCATCTACCGGTGAGTGGTTTCCGCTGGCTGACGCAGTGCGAAATTGATGCTTTACAGCTACACGCCCTAGGTGATGAAGCTGATAAAGGTTATTTCCTCGAAGTTGACTTACAGTATCCTAAAGAGTTACACACTTCTCATAATGACCTACCGTTCTGCCCTGAAAATATGAAGCCCCCGTACATCGCATCAACGACGAAAATGCTCATTGCTAATTTGTGCGATAAATCTAAGTATATCATTCATTACCGAAATTTAAAACAGTGTTTGCAGCATGGTTTGAAGTTATCCAAAATTCATCGCGTACTAGAATTTAATCAGTCACCGTGGCTAAAGCCATATATCGATCTGAACAATAATTTAAGAACGAATGCGGTTAACGAGTTTGAAAAATATTTCTACAAGCTCATGAATAACAGTGTGTTTGGTAAGACTATGGAAAATGTTGACAAACGCGTTGATGTAAAATTGATTACAAACTGGGATAATATTAAGAAAAGGTATGGTGCTAACTATTTAATAAGTAAACCAAATTTCCACAGCTGCACCATCATACATGAGAATTTAGTTATTATACAGATGAATCGTGTTAAGGTTAAGTATGACAAACCTACCTACGTCGGCTTTGCAGTACTTGAATTGGCTAAAACACTCATGTATGAATTCCATTACGATTATATGATGAAGAAGTACGCGCATAATGCGCAATTGCTCTACACAGATACCAATTCGTTTATTTATCAAATCAAAACTGATGACTATTACAATGATATAAAGCCGGACTTGGGTAGGTTTGATACAAGTAACTATCCTGCAAATAATCAATATCATCTACCGCTAGTGAACAAAAAGGTTCTAGGTAAAATGAAAGATGAATGTGCTGGGAATATTATCGATTCATTTGTAGGTACTAAATCCAAGTCATATTGCATAAAACTCTTAAATGAATTACAAATAAAGAGATTGAAGGGGGTTAAAAAGAATGTCGTTCAGGATCAGCTAAGTTTTGAAAACTATAACAATTGCATTAAAAGTAGTCCATCTGTTTTGCATAAGCAAATGTCTGTCATTAGAAGCAAGAGGCACCAGTTGTACACTCATTTAATTAGTAAGGTAGCCCTTAATAGCGATGATTGTAAACGGTTTGTCATTCCAAATTCTACCAACACGCTAGCCTGGGGGCATAGTAGTATTGATAGGTACTACTTTACATAAAGCAGATGTAAACATTATGCTAGAGGTGTGTACTTACGTTACGCTGTCTTACATCACAATTCACTGTACATATTGTAGGGAGAGGTACGCTGAGAGAGTAGTACGGCAAGTTTAAACTTGTACATTCAAGAATTGCATCGAGAAGTACGCAAACATCACTAGGGTAAAAACGATTCGAGATAAAACTTGTACATACAAGATGTAAATAAATAATGTAGAATTGGCATATTCTTTTATTTTAGGTTAGGTATTACCTTCATCCCGCTCCTTATTTGCAAGATAGAGTTTTTGTTTATTACTCAAAGAAGAAAAGCAAGAAAGAAGGTGTTGAGCAGATTCGTAAGTATGTTATTGTCTAGCTCATGTTGAGAAGAGATTTTTTCTAAACAGTGTTTGATTGCAATGCAGTGCTAAACAAGAGCACGTGGAATTTGCCGCCACCACATAGAGGGCAGCACTGTTCTCTCTGGATTAAAGATGGCGGATGACAGCTGTCAAAGGTAAGTAGCTAAAGAGGGCAGCACGGTGATTAAAGATGGCGGATGACAGCTGTCAAAAAAGCATGTTGATTTGTTTCCAAACAAGAGCACGTGGAATTTGCCGCCACCGGGCAGCACTGTTCTCTCTGGATTAAAGATGGCGGATGACAGCTGTCAAAGGTAAGTAGCTAAAGAGAGCAGCACGGTGAATAAAGATGGCGGATGACAGCTGCACATGGCTTTGTTTCCAAACAAGAGCACGTGGAATTTGCCGCCACCGGGCAGCACTGTGATTAAAGATGGCGGATGACAGCTGTCAGAAAAGCATATAGGTTTGTAAAGCACGTGGAATTTACCGCCGCCACATAGAGGGCAGCACGGTACTCAAAGATGGCTGCTATCAAAAAGCATTTTTCAAATTATCCGCCACCACAAAGAGGGCAGCACTGTGATTAAAGATGGCGGATGACAGCTGCACGTGGATTTGTTTATCTCACGCTAGTGAGGTTAAGTTGGTAGCACTAAGGTTTAGGCCCGCCAAGATGGCAGCACTGCCGATGACAGGTGACGAATTTTACATCTAAAGAGGGCAGCACAGTGTTTAAAGATGGCGGATGACAGCTGTCAAAAAAGCACGTGGCTGTCAAAAAGCACGTGGCTTTGTTTACCACGCGCTAGTTAGGTTAAGTTGGTACCACTAAGGTTTAGGCCCGTCAAGATGGCAGTACTGAGGTTAGCGATGCGTTGTTGTCTGTCAAAAAGCACGTGGCTGTCAAAAAACACGTGGCTTTGTTTACCTCGCACTAGTTAGGTTAAGTGACAGCTGTCAAAAAAGCACGTGGCTGTCAAAAAGCACGTGGCTTTGTTTACCTCGCGCTAGTTAGGTTAAGTTGGCACTACTGAGGTTTAGGCCCGTCAAGATGGCAGTACTGAGGTTAGCGATGCGTTGTTTTCTGTCAAAAAGCACGTGGCTGTCAAAAAACACGTGGCTTTGTTTACCTCACGCTAGTTAGGTTAAGTTGGCACTACTGAGGTTTAGGCCCGTCAAGATGGCAGCAGTGAGGTTAGCGATGCGTTGTTGTCGATGACAGCTGTCAAAAAGCACGTGGCTTTGTTTACAAATTCAAATCTCCCGCCAAAATTCAAATCTCCCGCCAAAATTCAAATTTCCCGCCAGAATTCAAATTTCCCGCGCCGCGGGAGGAGGAGGAGGCCGCCGAACTGTCCTATTATACTACTCTCCTCCTTACCAACCTACGGCCATCACTGGCACCGAGACAGAAACGGCTGTCATCT
Source organism: Anabrus simplex (assembly GCF_040414725.1). NCBI lineage: Eukaryota > Metazoa > Arthropoda > Insecta > Orthoptera > Tettigoniidae > Anabrus > Anabrus simplex. The sequence continues at coordinate 495,731,283 of NC_090265.1, forward strand.
GAGAGCACAACAGATTTCCACTCCACCCTCCAATGAGCTTTAGCTTGACACAACTGAAGTCGCAGATGACAGTGATTCGGAGTTAGTGGCATGAACGCTGCAGGACGTCTGGCTCGGAGCTGTCCCTCAAAAATTGATTTGTTACAGTTCACTGTGTAAGTTTGGTGCCAACTGAAGCTCTAATGGATGATGTAGATGAAGTACGATCCACCACAGCTACGCGGCGAATACGGCGGTTTTCTCTCTCTCTCCGTATTGGCCCGTGTGCGGACGAAGCCCGGTCTTCCTTAGACAATGCCTTCCCACGACCATTGTTGCTAACACCGATTCACTATGGATACAACCCTGCCAATTATTTCTGTAATATCGCAGAAAGAACATTCACCTTCTTGTTGCCCTATTACACGGCCTCGTTTAAAGCCAACAAGCTACTGATACTGCCTTAAAGTCATGTTTGACTCACACCTACCTCAGAACGTCAACACCGACGCTGCTACCACTCTTCGTCGACTAAATCTGAAAAGGCGTCATCTTTTAGACGAGTAAGCGCGCCTCTCGAAGTTTGTTTTTCTAGCATTAACTCCTTCTTGGTGTCAGAATTTCATTTTACACCAGTGAAGTCCTATGTTTACCGTTACCTTGTGGGACAGAATTCGTGCTTTTAAGATGGAACTTCCACTAACAATACAGGAGAGAGATTTGGAAGACTTTTTATCTTTAAAACCATGTGACTTCTGACTGTATCTTTGATGCTAACTGCTCGCACACCGGGCGAGTTGGCCGTACGGTTAGAGGCGCGCGGCTGTGAGCTTCTATCCGGGAGATAGTGGGTTCGAATCCCACTGTCGGCAGCCCTGAAGATGGTTTTCCGTGGTTTCCCATTTTCACACCAGGCAAATGCTGGGGCTGTACCTTAATTAAAGGCACGGCCGCTATCTTCCAACTCCTAGGCATTCCCTCTCCCATCGTCGCCATAATAGGCTACCTATCTATGTCGATGCAACGTAAAGCCACTAGCAAAAACTGTTCGCATTATTATTATTATTATTATTATTATTATTATTATTATTATTAGTATTGGGGCGTAAATACCACAGCTGATTATCTTCTAGGTTTTCTTCTGGACAGTCAAAATTCTAATCCCAGTGGATTACAGGTTAGAATTTTCACCCGAAAGATCCAAAAGGTCATCCGGCTTTAAACAATTCGACAATGGCTTAGAAATATGGATGACATGTCATCTGAATGAAACATTTTAATGACGCTCTTTCCAGTAAAATCTGAGCAGGCTTCAGTAAAATTTCGAAGAGAGTAATAATACAGTAGGTCATGTTTGTCCGATGTTGCGTTTAAGCAGAGATACGCATTCATTCTGTTCAATCGGTTTTTACCGGACATTACTAAGTTGGTGAAATAACCGGTATCATCCTAAATACAGAAAGAAAGGACAGTGTTATTTTGTTGTATTATTTTCTTAAAGGCTGATTTTTGTAATTCTTGAATATTCTTTCTCTCATAACATGTCTCGTCCTTACACCTCATTCCTCTCCGTCTCTTTCCCACTCACTCGCTATCTCTCTCTTTCAGGGCTCGATCTCAACTCTGACAAGAATATTTCTTTTAAAACAAACGAACGTGGTCAGCACGAGGAATCCTCTCGTCCGTTATTCTTGGCTTTCTAGACTGGGACCGCTAACTCACCGTCAGAAAATTCCTCGATTGTTTTCACTGGTGGTGATTATTGTTTTAAGACGAAGTACGACTAGGCAACCGTCCTCTATAGGCTGAGGAACTCGTTTCTCGCAACACCCACTGGTGCAGCAGATTCATGACCTTAGAGCCAGATTAGGTGATGCTGGCACCAAAATCACATTCACGTGGCTTCCAAGCCACGTTGGGGTTGCGGGAAATGAACTTGCGGATGAAACTTTTACCTCCAAGTCCTCTGAATGTACCTTCTAAAGATATTTGTTCCCAGCTACGTCGAACAATGTTGGCGTCCTGGGAATCGGAGTGGCTAGCTATCCGAACTCCCAACGAGCTGAGAGCAATTAAGAAGAGGCCAGAGAATTGTGTAGGCTGAGGACAGGTCATAGACGATCTACGCACTAAAGAGGCAAGACACTCCAGTGTGTTCTTGGTACCCTTCACCGTGGCCCACACCTTCACAGAGTGCGCCGATCTCTCTGGTCTAAGACGGATCCTCGCCCTGCAGGAAACACTTGAACGCATATTAGCCGATGACGCTTCTACTGCTGATCTCGTCATTCGCTTTATGTGCGACAATGGATTAACCAAGGGTATGAAAATTACAAATCCTCCGTGGCTCAGGTGGCAGCACGCTGGCCACTCACCGCTCGGTTACGTGGTTCAAATTCCGGCGAGCCCATGTGAAATTAGTGCTGGACAAAGCGGAGGTGGGACAGGTTTTTCTCCGGGTACTCCGGTTTTCCCTGTCACATTTCATTCCAGCAGCAACACTCTCCAATATAATTTCGTTTCAGTCATTACTCATTGCCCCAGAGGAGTGCGACAGGCTTCCGCAGCCGGCACAATTCGTATCCTCGCTGCTAGATGGGGGCTTCATTCATTCCATTCCTGACCCAGTCGAATGACTGGAAACAGGCTGTGGATTTTCATGTAAATTACAAGTGTACTGTTACTCAGGGAACGCACGTTCCCTTTTGATTCGTTAGTAATTTTTCGGCTTAATTCAATAATTTCTTGTTTTATTTTTACATCGTTTCCAAATTCCTTCGTTGAATAAATAATTTTGTTTTATTTTATATTTCCTTTCCACTTAATTTGTTCAGAGAGGATGATTACTTAGTTGTACTTCCTCTTAAAACAAAAAAATTACCGAGCTCGATAGCTGCAGTCGCTTAAGTGCGGCCAGTATCCAGTATTCGGGAGATAGTAGGTTCGAACCCCACTGTCGGCAGCCCTGAAAATGGTTTTCCGTAGTTTCCCATTTTCACACCAGGAAAATGCTGGGGCTGTACCTTAATTAAGGCCACGGCTGCTTCCTTCCCACTCCTAGCCCTTTCCTGTCCCATCGTCGCCATAAGACCTATCTGTGCGACGTAAAGCAACTAGCAAAAAAAAAAAATCACTGAGTGGACTTCAAAACCCTCGGGTCCTGGTAAAAATAGCTAATGAGTCCGGGAATCGAACCCGGGGCTTCTGTGTAAGAAACAGACTTGCTACCCCTAGACCGCTAGGCCGACACATTGATCTCATATTTGCAATTATTTCACTTTTTTTAAATTTCGTGTGGCTATTTCTAGCCGAGTGCAGCCCTTGTAAGGCAGACCCTCCGATGAGGGTGGGCGGCATCTGCCATGTGTAGGTAACTGCGTGTTCTTGTGGTGGAGGATAGTGTTATGTGCGGTGTGTGATGTTGCAGGGATGTTGCGGACAGCACAGACACCCAGAACTCGGGCCTTTGGAATTAACCAATGAAGGTTAAAATCCCCGATCCGGCCGGGAATCGAACCCGGGACCCTCTGAACCGAAGGCCAGTACGCTGACCATTCAGCCAACGAGTCGGACAATTATTTCACTGAAAAGCTTTGTTTGTTTCAATTAAGGCTATTTTCAGCTGCACCAACAGATGTTCGTCAGTCAAATGGGATATGTGTTTTGACTTGGCATACAGTAGTTCATTTGTAAAAATAGCTGCTCTCACAAATAAATGGAAGGAAACATAGCCAAAATTTTGGCTGCAACCGATATTTATTGACGCTTACGATAGGAAAGAGTGACAGACCTACTGTAGTCTGCGGCAAGATAAAGAACAAAAACTGTTCGTCAGCCAATATACGAGTATGCCAAGGCATGTAACTTAGAGCTTTGCTTGCCCCGAGGAGAGAGACGCTAATTGGGTGTCGCGAGAGTGTTACACATCAACACCTGCCGTCCCTTCCAGCTACTGTGTTCACTTCACTGTTCCCTACATCTCCTGTACGAACCAAACATCATGGACTGTTTACTGTTCTAAATGTCAAACTGCCGCATGTACAGTCATTTACGTAGAAATCGTATACAATGTAGAATACCGTAGCGAAGCACGGGTACATTTGCTAGTAAATAAATTCGCCTTTGCTGTCTAGACATAGTGTTTACAGTGCACTATGTCTTTTGGTATGGGCTAGAATATATGTGTTACTCTTAATGACGTCTCTCAGTATGATCGTTGGGTTTGACAGCAGGGGCGGCCATACCTTATGTGCAGCACATTGCCTATTTGAAAAATAAATTACTTTATAAATATTATCTAGAATCAAATACAGTACATGGAAAAAGACGTCAGCCGAAGAATAGGAAATTATTCAACTCCCCTCACAACCAGGTAAAAAGGTCGTGTGCTCCACGCCGGGTGGCTGTGCAAACACAGCTCCGCAAGAATTTCTAAGCTTTTAGCCAGAAACCAGGAACTCTGCCTTTTGCGCATGCGTGCCCAACTTTTTCGATAGGCTGTGGAAACAATAGCCAAAACCGCCAAGACATCACCTCACAGCGATTCTTCGTTCGACAACCGATATGAGAAGGTGGCAGGTGGCACCCTATTGACTCGGCGGTAGTATTTAAGAGGGGATCGCTGAAAGCAAACGGGAAAACAAAATAGGCTACTGCAAAGCAGTTCCAGCCAGGTCTTTTAATACCAAAGAGGATAGAATACTACCAACTTGCCTATTCCATAGCCACATTTGTAAATCGGTGAAATATAAAAATTGTACTTTTTAAGTTGTCAAAATAGGGACATGATATTGTGATTTTCTTTAAATAAAAACGTCTAGTTTATAAATGTCACTATAAAAACATAATATGCAATTTTGCATTACGGCGTTGCTAGTTTTATTTCGATGATGTTGGTAACATTGGGAAGTTCTGTTTTTGCGTGCTCACACCAAGTGTTTGAGTTCGTGTGTATTTTGCCATTGCAGGTGTTATTGTGTGTTTAATTATATAGTTTTACTAGCAAGATACCCGTGCTTCGCTACGGTATTATACTGAAATTTATGATTGAATGCTTATTGTTTTAGATATATAATCCGCCGAAATTCGCGATCTGACTCGTTTTCTGCGAGAATCCGCCAAAATTCGAGGTCTGTCTCGTTTTCTAATAAATTGCGGCAAGTTTCCTCCCATTTTCAACCTTTCTTTCCAGCAATCGATTTCGTACTTCCCGGGCTAGGTCCGGGTATTCCACCCGGTCAGTTGGGTCTTTAAATCTTTGCCATCTTTTCCTATAAGCATTTTTAATATGGATCAAATCCTTCAGGAGATCCGGCGTGGTGTCGTCTTGGGTGCCTTGGCGGTCCTGAACCCGCGGCCGGACTGCATTCTTAGTCATTACCTGTCCAGGATCCGTTTCCAGCGCGGTCCGCACATTTGACGACGGTCCAGAATATTATTATTATTATTATTATTATTATTATTATTATTATTATTATTATTATTATTATTATTATTATTATTATTATTATTATTATTATTATTATTATTATTATTATAGATGTTCTGGACCCCACAGCAAGATGCAAGACCGCTACTTGGCGGTAAATTACATCTGCTGTCATTGTCATTGTTTACAATGTGACCAGCACCCCAAAAAGAAATTAAAGGAAGGCGTGTTTCTTTATGTTTAAAGGAGATTCCAAACACCAATGTTCACGTCTATTACCTTCAGTTTTGAGATATAAGTATCCCCATAAAAATAATTCACTTTTTTCACTTCCTTTCACACTCCTCCCCCGCCCCCTCCCCAAATGAATTTTGCAGCAAAATATACTTATTTCTTTAATAGTAGAGGATCTTCTAAATATCTATTATCACAACTCTAACTTCTTCAGTTTTTTATTTATGTGTCCTCATGAAAGGAATTCAACTCCTTTCCACTTCCGCCCCCAAGATGGTTCCCAACCCCCCCCCCCCCCCCCCTCACCGAAAAAAAGCGTTTTCTTTTGTTTTAAAGGACATCCAAATACCAATTTCCACGTCTGAAACAACTTTAGTTTTTATTAGATGTATGTATTCTCATACAATTAAGTCAATTAATTTTTCAATTCTTTCACCCCCCCCCCCCCTCCAAATCATTGGATTTTCCGAGAATACGTGTTTCTTTACTTTTAAAGTAGATTCCAAATGTCAAATTTTACGTCTGTAACATCTTCATTTTTGAGATATCAGTTGCCTAGTTAAAATAATTCAACACCATTTTCAGTCACTTTTACCCCCCTCCTCCGCCCAAGTGGTATTTCCTAAAACTAAAAATACACGTCTCTCTATTTTTAATAGAGACAAAAAGTACCATTTTCACTTGTGTAACATGTTAAGTTTTTTGAGATATACTGTAGAAATTCTCATTTTAAAATTTCACCCTTTTTTAGTTCCCCTTAAGTGGAGTTTCCAAAAACAAATCACCTATGTTTATTTATATTTACAGGAGATTCCAAATACCCACTTTTTACGTCTGTAACATTTTACGTTTCTCAGATATTCTGTAGATATAGTCTTTCAAAAAATTCACCCCAATTTGTCACTCCTGTTTAACCGCCATTAATTGGATTTTCCAGAAACAAAAAAATACGTGTTTCTTTATTTTTAAAGGAGATCCCATATACAAATTTTCAGTTCTGTTATATCTTTAGTTTCTGAGATATATGTATCCTCATTAAAGGAATTCAACCCATTGTTCACCCTTTTACAGCCCTCCTATTGGGATTTACAGAAAACAAAAAAATACCTGTTCCTTTATTTTTAAAGGAGATTCTAAATACTAATTTTTACATCTGTAAACTTTTAAAGTTTTAAGATGTAGACACACTCATTTTAAAAATTCACCCCCCTTTTTACCCTCCCATTAATTGGATTTTCCAAAAACAAAAAATTACGTGTTTCTTTATTTTTAAAGGAGATCCCAAACATTAATTTTCAGGTATGTATTATCGTCAGTTTCTGAGATATAAGTACCGGTATCCTGATTAAAGGCATTCAACCCCTTTTTCACCCCCTCTTATTGGGATTTTCTGAAAACAAAAAAATACGTGTTTCCTTATTTTTAAAGAAGATTCTAAATACCAATTTTTACATCTGTAAACTTTTAAAGTTTTGAGATATAGATACACCCATTTTAAAAATGTCACTCCCCTTTTCACCCCTTTAGCGGCAGAATTTCCAAAAATAATCTCTTAACGAGCACCTACATCTTAATATGAATATATCCCCAAAATTTCATTTCTTTATGTCCAGTAGTTTTGGCTCGGCGATGATGAATCAGTCAGTCAGTCAGTCAGTTAGGACAAGTTATTTTATATAGGCTATATTTATAGATTATGAGGAATGTGTATATGTGTGGGGGTTGTTTGCGTGTTTGTTCAGTGTGGAAAGCTCAGTGGAGAGCCTCTTGAAAACCACATACCGGTATGTTTCTAAATATTTTTATTTTTTGGAAGGGAGATGGGTTACAGCACACTACTGATTTTCTGCACCAGCGCCACTGTTTGACAGCATGAAAGTGACTGAAGTGAATGAGCTGAGCGATACCAGCAATGCAATTCCTTACGCAGCAGATTGGTATAAAAATGTCATTCATAGGGTGGGTTAGTGTGTGGATTTCAATGGACTTGGCACACTGGTACGTAATAGCAATTTGTGGGTGGGTGAGGAAAGCAACAGGCAACTACCTCACTCCCCATTTCGCTAGTACGTCTCTTCAGTGATGCTTAGGCTCTCTATGACAGATGATGGTGGAGCTGTTGAGGATCCAATGCAAATAAATAAATAAATAAATAAATAAATAAATAAATAAATAAATAAATAAATAAATAAATAAATAAATAAATAAATAAATAAATAAATAAATAAATAAATAAATAAATAAATAAATAAATAAAATCTAATCATTCTGAAGGGGCGTGACAGTCGAATGGCATCGTCACTGACTTTTCACCAAGACGGCAGTGGTTCGAATTCCGGTCATTACACGTGGGATTTTGAAATTAAAAGTCACTTCCCTGTGGTTCGGAATCTAAGTTACATAAAACTGGAGGTCCTGCGGCTGTGATCATGATATCGACATTCACATAAAACTACAAGCTAATCATTCTGCTTGTGAGGCAAATTTCAAGCATATAATTCTCAACACTGTCTGTTGCTGTTTCTTGATGGATACAGTACCCACACAACTGTCTCTTGCACAGGCCAGAGCTCGGTGCAGCTTCACCGATTGTCTCGGTCTCGTTTATAGTTGTGAGAGTGTCGAAGCTCGTGCTGCAATAGCACTTTCGGGCTCAGTGAGGAATGCAATGTTAAAACTATCTTACTCCTCGTCAAGCCTAATACTCCTCACGCCTGATTATGGCGTTAGCATTGGTTTTTGCAGTTTGGTTATAATCGCATAGACTAACCTTTGGTGGTGCTATTTGAGGATACACCCAGCCTCCGGGCCGGAAACTTAACAAACAAACAAACAAACAAACAAACAAACAAACAAACAAACAAACAAACAAACAAACAAACAAACAAACAAACAAACAAACAAACAAACAAACAAACAAACAAACAAACTAACTAACTAACTAACTAACTAACTAAATAACAAACAAACAAACAATTTGTGACAAGAAACTAAACGTCGTCATGTTTCAGTCTCCAAACAGAAGAATGACCGCAGCCTCCAAGAAATTTCTAAGGAGGTTATTTAGGCTACTTGAGAGTACAATGGCCAGTTCCTTTCCGTTTCGTTGCTCTCAGTGACGCAGTCGGTTATTCGTTGTTTATCTGACCCCAAGGTAACAAAGATTGATACCAGTTGATGTATGTGGCAGTTGAATGTAATAAATACGACAAATTCCGTATCATTAGTTTCCGGCACGTAAACGAACTCCTAAGAGACAAAATTCTGGCACGTCAAAATATCTCCTACGGGAAAAAATTCCGACACGTCAAAGAACACGGACGTGATGCTTTTCCGGTACGCCAAAGAACACCTACAGGATTAAATTCTGTCACTTTCAAAGGGTACCCACGGGGAAAAACTCCGACTCATCAAAGAACAACTACGGGAAGAATTTCCGGTGCGCCAAAGAAAACCTACAGGATAAAATTCTGTCACGTCAAAGAATACCCACGTGACAAAACTCCGTCACGTCAAAGAATACGCCCGGGACAAAACTCCGACACGTCAAATAATACCCACGGGATAAAATTCTGTTACGTCAAAGAATATCCACGGGAAAAATCTTCGACACGTCAAGGAACACCCACGGGACAAAATTCTGGCACGTCAAAGAACACCCACGGGACAAACTCCGTCACGTCAAAGAACACCTACGGGCCAAATTTACGGCAAGTCAAAGATTTTTTTTTTTTTTTTTTTTTTGCTAGTTGCTTTACGTCGCACCGACACAGATAGGTCCCATGGCGACGATGGGACAGGGAAGGGCTAGGAGTGGGAAGGAAGCGGCCGTGGCCTTCATTAAGGTACAGCCCCAGCATTTGCCTGGTGTGAAAATGGGAAACCACGGAAAACCATTTCAGGGCTGCCGACAGTGGGATTCGAACGTACTATCTCTCGAATACTGGATATTGGCCGCACTTAAGCGACTACAGCTATCGAGCTCGGTACATCAAAGAATAACTGTGGCACATAAGTCTACTGTTTATTAAGAGTTTTAGCTTTCCATAACGATTCCTATCCAAACAGATTGCCTACAGCTGGGATGAGCAGCTCAGGTGGGAGAACGCTGACCTTTTGATCTCAATTTGGCAAGTCCGATGCTGGCTCAGTCCGATGGTATATGAAGGAGACGAAATACACTAGCGGAAATGGAAAATGTTACACCATGAATACCTTCACCAAATGCCACCATTAAAATCATTTAACGAGTCAGGAGTCGAAACCGGGGCCGCATCGTTTACACGACGGAGCTGGCCTTTTATTCTCTAGAAGGGGATGGACGTCATTCATACTTCATTCACCAAATAGACTATCCTAGATATGATTTGTTGTTTATGCTGGTGATGGGCAACCATTCTCTCTAAATAGCCTACTAATCAGAGAAATGGAAGAGGTCTGACCCTTGTAAGAATTAAGGTGCCGGCACAAGAAATATGAGGGCCCCGAAGGATGTGAAAATGAACAACTTTCTAGGTCTCAGAAACCTAATTCTGTACCATCGGGGTCGGTAGAGAATTAGAGCTGACCTAGGTAGGTAAGATGGAAGGCATGAAAGTGAACACCTGGCAAACTGAAGGCAATTCCAGACTGGTCCACACTCTGAAGATGTGAACCTCTGGGGTCCTTTTCACTCATCTCTTACGGCAGGCAGGGGTCACGTGGATGTATTGTACTGCCTCCAGTGAGTAATTTATTTGCGACTACGCGAATTTTGGTTACACGGCTCTTGTAGGTGTAACTTGTCGTCAGGACATGGTGGGTTACTACCTTACCGTTGGCAGTCCCGATTGGTTTCCCATCTTCACCTATAACAAAAATCACCACCACCACCACCACTATGCCATGTTGGCACATTCTAAATGTATACATACATTTTTAATAGCGGAAAAGTAGTGAAGGTCAAGAAATGTACTGAAATTGAAGGCAAACGCATGTCTTCTAATATTTCACTGTTTCCTGCCTCATTGGCATGAATTCTCCTCCCGTGTCCGCCACTCCTGGGCGAATGGCTAACGCGCTGCAAGTCTTGTAATCCCGAGTGCATGCTTATTGTGTACATGATAGCAAACATCATCAATAATTCATGAAGTACATTATCGATGTCCATGTATTGAACACATTTTGCATTTTATTAATTTGTATTGAGCTGTGTTTATACATCTGACGACGGTCAAAAAAGAACCTAGTAGAGCGCATTCAAATCATTCAATGCTGATGGCTCAAATGATCTAGCCTCTGCCAGATGGTGATCTCGAGCTGAATCTGAAGTTGAAATATTCACCCCTTGGAAACATCAATGGTTATATTTAGATTGATGCTTTCACGGCACGTAATTGTTTAATAAGCCGTTGGGCTCTTGTCATGTCAAGAAAACAAGGTGAAATTCTTTACGTTTCGCAGAGAACTATAGAACAACGGTAAAGCTAAATCTTCGGTATTAGCGAAGTCTTGCTCGTGAACGGACGAGATTTTCTTCTGAAGACGCTGAGCAAAGTTCCCTGTCTATCATCCATGTCTATTGTCGAATCCATCTTCATTCGCTTCAAGCAAATATTGGTTTGGAATAAGAGACATTAATACTGGCATTTAAAAATATATATGGTTGCGGTGCCGGTATTCGAATCCCGCGCGCAGCGTGGCTTTTATCCAGTTCTCACCGACAGAACTGTCCGGCTCCATGGCTAAATGGTGAGCGTGCTGGCCTGGGGTCTAGTGATGGGACATTCGATTCATTTTACTGAATCGTTTCATTTGATTCCGTTCACGTTACTGAGTCGATACAGTGATCCGATTCACGGCTCATTGGTCACCGCTCCTACTGCATCTGTGTAGTATGTGCTGGTAAGACAGCAGCAACAGCATTCAGTGCTCGCAGCTGCCATCTGGTCTTCATACTATGAACTCCTTTCTTAGAAAAAAAATGCTAGTTACTCTAATACATCGAAGGTTTTCGGTGACGCAGGGTGGGAAAGGTTAGGATTAGGAAGGTAGCAGCCATGACCTGAATTAAGGTACAGTCCCAGCATTTCCTGGTGTGAAAATGGGGAAACTACGGAAAAACCATCTTAACGGCTGCCGACGGTGGGATTCGAACCCACCATCCCCCGAATGCAAGCGCATAGCCACGTGATATTAACCGCACGACAACTCGCTCAGTCATTTTTAAAAAAAAGTATTTTTCTATCAGCTGAGGATTTTTTTTAATAGTCATATTTTGTATAGGCTACCCGAGATGTACAGTAGCCCGCTGGTTTTCTGATTCAACATACTGTTATTGCGTCTGTCCACATATGATTGAAGTCTTGTGCAACGATGTGACATATGAACTGAGAGAATACTGAGCCGTTCTTCCCAATATAAAACAGGTACTTTTGAGTGGTCATGAGCATGACTCATAGTCATAGGGCAGGCTAGAGTCGAGTTTAATTGTCAAATGTCAACTAAGTTATAATACTAAGATTCATTAAACTAATAAATAGTATAACCTAATAGCCTACCTAGGCTACTTACTAGCTACTTCAGAATTATGTTGTGACTACCTTTTTAACACTGCAAATAAATCCATCTATTATTTAAACCTCCCTGTAAGAAGAGGACAGTGAATGCAAATGGGTATTATTTTCAAATGAGCTGAGCTCGAGAGTCCATTATAGCATACGATTCTTTCAGTGTAGCATGGCTCACTGTATGTCTCGCTGCAGTGAGCCGATAAGGAGCCGTGTGTATCTTGTGTCTCACTGAGCCGCGCTCGTTCACGATTCTTTCGATGTGCCATGATTCACTGATTCACTGTCTCGCTGCAGCGGAAGCTCGGCTCCCCGTCAACGTCCAGTGAGTGCGCCACTCAGCACTGTCCGCTGGGAGTAAGCTGAATCATGTGCCGTGAGCTCGCCGTTCCTGTGAATCGATTCACTCGGACACTTGAATGAATCGATACACTGCTTCGAATCATACATTCAGTAGCCAACACTACTGGGGTCCCGGCGGGGTCGGGAATTTTAACCATCATTGGTTAATTGTGTATGTGTCGTCTTCATCATCATTTCATCCTCATCACGACGCGCAGGTCGCCTACGGGAGTCAAATCGAAAGATCTGCACCTGGCGAGCCGAACATGTCCTCGGACACTCCCGGCACTAAAAGCCATACGCCATTTCATTTTTTACCGACAGAACTGGCCAGGCGACCAGCTGACACTCCACGTCACCGCTCGAGACCTTATATAAGCGAGTGGACCGAGAGAGAAAGTAAGGACGAGTTGACTGCCGTAGGGGAAGCACGTACGTGCCTCTCGCTGCGCTCTCTCTCTCCTTTCACCGAGAACTTCGAGAGAATACACTACCTGTCCCAGCCGGTTACCGCTTCTCGGTACCTAGGGTTAGATAGGGAATCTGTAGGCCAGGGACCCGCTTAACAACGGATCATCCCGCGTCTACTAGCTCGCTTTCGTATGTCCCAACAGCTACACACACGGGACCAGGCTTGTTTTTCAGAAAAGAGCAATGTCACGCTTCGTAAAGAGCAATTTGTCGGCAAGCCTGGAACCACACAGACAAAACTCCGAGAACTTCTAGAAATGACGGAGAGTGAGGAGCTGTCGTTTTTACGGCACTCTGACCACTCTACGGCCGTCAGTACATCAGCGGAGGGCAAAGCGCAGTTATCACAGCGCCGCCCCCCGCCAAACACTCCAACCGGCAATATATTGTTTAATAATAATATATTGAATATGAATATGTCTGCAGGGTGGAATGCTACAAGCGCGCATAGCTTGTCGCTACCGGTCCTCGCTCGGGTCAATGACCCGTCCGAGCGGGAGCTGGCGGTGACTCAGCGCCTAGCTAGCTCCGAGAGCAGGAAACGAAATGTGCAGGAGCTGGGAGCAGATTTTACCCCTGACTCACAGCAAATAAACCTGACGGGAAACGTTTACCTGACGGGGCAAGCTGTGCGTAACTATGCGTGCGCCACCACCACCACTACTACCTACACCACGACATCTCCGATTACCACCCCGTCAGTACAAGCCAGCTCGCACATACCAGTGCAGCCGCTCCCCAATCGGCCGGCCAGCCACAGGGCTGACCCCCGAAATAAGAGCAGGCGAAGCCTGGAAGCTGAGCTGGAGTGCGTGACGTTGTGCTCGGGCGACCGGGAACCGGGGCTAGCCCCTGATGTGCCGGAACCCGAACACGGGAAGGAACAGTCGTATGGCTCCACTGAGCTAGCGGCTGAGGAGGAACACGAAAACAAAATGGAGGCTATTCCTCCCCCCAACACGAACCGAACCCTCGAACCCAACCCAGTGGTCAGCCAGTCGGATGCCGGGAAAGCGGGACCCAGTTCCGCAAACCCGAGCGCGAAGACAACAGCGCACAAGGGAAGGAATAAGAGGGGGAAACGGACTCGGCAGATGGCGCCAACTACAGTCCAACCCCCACCCGGGCGAGCGGGAAACTCGGACTCGGAGTCGGACGAGGCCCCACTGGTGATCGACCTTTCAGGCGCATCCCGGGAGGCCGAATCTGAGAGCTCCGAGGGAGAGGGACCCAGCCAGCACGGGGTGACCGAACCCGAGGTCCCACCCACCCAGCCGGGAAACCAGGGTGACGGCTTCAGGGAGGCAAAAGGGAGGAAGAGGGGGAAGGGAAAGGGGAAAGGAAAAGTAACCCAGCCCCTGAGCCGCAAGGCCCAGGCAGGCGGGAGAAATAAGCCAAGTACCCGAGTCGATAGTAGCACCGAAACATCTATCGGCTCAACCCAACCCCAGCACTCCACACACAAGAGGCAGACTCGTCAGAGCCCACCTCCACCACCACAATAGAAGAAACAGATCACCCATAAGGGGTCAACCCCCCCACCCCTTACGGTCTACACCACCAACACCAAGACACTCGAAACGGAGCTCCTCAAAAAGCTGCCGCATGAAGAGAGAAAATATTATTTCTCTAGGCCGAGAGTAGACGCACATTTAGCGATTCGGCTGCACATGACGAGCTTTGAGAGCTACGAAACCGCTATCGAGGTGCTAAAACGGCTGAATATTACATTTGTAAGAATATTGCCCAATAGCACTATGAAGCGGTTCGTAGTGAGGACCCCCGTTAACGGAAGTAATGCGAACGAAATCCAGCTTGCATTGAAAGCTCAGGATATCCCCGCATTCTCCGTTGTGCGGATGCGGGCAGGGAATAGGCCAGCCAAGGGCAACCTATTCCTAGTTGCAGTGGCGGACACCCCAGACGCGGACAATCTGCGGAAAATGCGGATGCTCGCGAACATGCTGGTGTCGGTCGAGCCATACCGCCCCCCAGCCACTGGCCCCCAATGTGGAGTGTGTCAGAGGCATGGCCATCCAGGGGCGGCGTGCCGACTGGAGCCCAGATGCCGCAGATGCGCCGCCTCCCACTTGTCCCGCGACTGCCCCCACGGCAACGACCCCGCGTACTCTAAGTGCGCTAACTGCGGGGGAAAACACGCGGCCAACTTTAAAGACTGTCCTAGCCGCAAGGACTACGAAGCCGCCCATCAAGGCAAAGGGTAATAAGCGTGGCAACCCTAAGGCCCAAGCAGGCCCCTCAGGCACAGGCGCTTCACGCAAGAAGAACCCAGGCCCATCAGGTACAAAGGACCCTTCAGGTCTCGCAGGCCCGTCAGGCACAAAGGGCCAAAAGCAAGGTCCTTCAGACAACCAGCGCCCATCAGGCGGAGGCATTTTAAATTTCAAGCCCGTACGGACGGTAGGCAAGCAAAACCACGGGCCCTCAGCCCAACCAGCCCCCACCACCGTCCGAGCTAAGACCTCAAACAAGAACAACAAGAAGGCCCAGCCCCAAGAAAACAAACAAAGGCAGGTTAAGTCCACGCCAGCACTTCCCGAGCTACTAGAAGGCCCACCCCAGGCCAGCTCCACTCCCCGCAGAGAACCTGCCGATAGTCAGCCGGCATCCGCACCACCACCCCCCTCGCCCTCACCTCTCACCACACCAATCTCACCAACAACTACAGGCACAACAGCCAGCGGGGAACATGGCAGTAAAGGCGTTCAGGGAAAGGATAGAAGAAATCCTGAAAACCTTCTTTCCGAACCTGAACCTGACGGTAGCCATAACCACTGGGGTTATGATAGCCAACATGCTCCCCTACCCCTGGCTAAGGGACCTGGCTAATGCAATCTCCGAACTCCTAACCCCGGATGGCTGAACAACCCCACGAAGATAATAATAATAATAATAATAACAATAACACGCAGGAGCTTCGAGTTCTAATATGGAACTGCCAGGGCGTCAGATCTAGGAAATATGAACTCGAAGCCTTCCTAGCCGCGAACTCAATACACGTAGCTCTCCTAACAGAGACCTTCCTCCCTCCGGGGAGGAAGTTCACTATAAGAGGCTACAAAATGCACAGAAGCGATAAGGCTAACAAAGTTGGAGGAGTGGCAGTCCTGGTAAGGAAGGACATCAAGCACATGGAGGTAGACATACCAGAGCTGGTCACGCTAGAGGCATGTGGAATAGCCCTACCAGTGCAAGGAACACTCATAAATGTAATAGCAGCATACTCCAGACCGACAAGCCTTAACACTCAAGACATAGAAACAGTACTAGGGCTAAATCGAAACACAGTGCTAGGAGGGGACTTAAACTCGAAACACGCCACCTGGGGATGCCTGAAACCAAACCCAGCAGGCACAAGGCTGTATGACCACATGCTATCCCAGGACTATGTGGTAACGGCCCCCAGTGAGCCCACGTTCCTAGCACCGAACGATCACGTATCCGACATACTTGACATAGCCCTATTGCGACATATTCCTCAAAGGCATAGCATTAAGGTAGTGAACGACCTGGGGTCGAGGCACCAACCAGTGATATTTACACTAGATGCGAACCCAGAGGAATATGAGAAAAACCCCAGACGCCGGCTCAACTATAAAGCAGCCAACTGGGGCAAATTCGAACGCAAGCTAGACACACTCCTACAGGGAAGCGAAGGCATGCAAATAGACAGCACAGCCCAAATTGACGAAGCAGTCAAAACCCTCGTAGAAGCAATTCAAACAGTCACAACTGCGAGCATACCGCTAAGCAAACACAGAGAAACACCTCTTCTCGAGATTCCAGCGCACATAAAAGAGTTAATACGCAGACGCAACAGCCACAGGCGTAACTGGGCTCGACATCACAGAGACGAAGACCGCGAGATGAAAAACGAACTAAACACGGAAATACAAAAGCAACTACTCGAATACAGGTCGGAAAAGTGGAACAACCACCTCAAACTTTTCGACACCAACACCAGGCCAGTGTGGAACTTAGCGAGACACTTCACGCGAGAACCACACAACATCCCTACCATCAAGGGACCTAACGGCCCGGTATACGAGAACCGTGACAAAGCCGAAATCATAGCGGACTCCATAGAGGCGGCTTTCACCCCAAACGAAATACCATCTGACCCAGCCTTCATCAGGCAAACTGAGGCAAAGGTAGCAGAATTCCTTGAAAACGCACCTAAGCCGGAGGTTAAGAGGACAAATATACACGAAATTAAGTGCATTATAGGTCATCTTAACTCCAAGAAGGCGCCAGGCCCAGACGAGATCCAGAACATAATAATTAAGAAATTAACTCACAAAGCCCTAACACTACTTACCAGCATCTTCAATGCAATGTTCAGACTACAATACTACCCTGAACAATGGAAAAGGGCTAGGATCCTCGTATTTGGAAAACCAGGCAAAGACAAGTCAGACCCCAACAACTACAGACCCATCAGCCTTCTGGACGCCCTCAGTAAAGTATTCGAGAAAATACTACTGAAAAGGTTAATAGGGCATATCAAGGAAAAAGGTATAATTCGCAACGAGCAGTTTGGCTTTAGGAACGCACATTCTGCCCCACAACTGCTCACTCGATTCATAGAACAAGCCACCATAGGTCTCAACAAACGAAGAGACACAGGAACGGTTTTCCTTGATATCCAGAAAGCATTTGACAAAGTCTGGCACGAAGGCCTACTAGCGAAACTAATAGACCACGAATTCCACCCAGGCTATATAAGACTTATTAAATCTTATCTGGAGGGCCGAGAGTTCAAAGTAGACGTACATAACACGCTGTCAAGTACTCGCAGGATTAGAGCGGGCGTAGCCCAAGGGTCCCTTATCGGCCCAATCCTCTTCGTCCTGTATACAAACGACATGCCTACGACAGAACTCACTACCACACACCTCTACGCTGATGACACCGCTATCTCAGTTCAACATCCACAACTAGCGTGCGCTCGAAAGAGGCTCCAAGTAGCACTAAGAACTCTCGAGCCTTGGCTAACGAAATGGCGCATCAAGGTCAATGTTGACAAGTGCCAAGCAGTGCTGTTCACTAAGAAGAACAGACTCACACGCAAACCAGTCAACATAAAAGCGCTAAAGCTTTTCAACGAAGATATAGTGTGGCATGACAAAGTCAAATACCTAGGAGTAGTCCTAGACAGAAAGCTCACCATGCTACACCACATCAACGATATTCAAAGAAAAGCACACATACGACTTAACCAGCTATATCCTATACTGAACAAAAAGTCCAGTATTAAAACGGAAGTAGCCATAAACATGTATAAGGCCTTAATCAGACCAATAATCATGTACGCAGCCCCAGCGTGGGGGTTCACTGCAATGACGAACCTGGATAAGCTGGAATTAATACAAAATAAATGCCTACGAGCAGCGACCAGACTCCCTTTCGACACGCCAATACGCCAACTACGCAGTATTGCGAAAGTCAGCTCAATAAGGCACCAAATGCGTAAACAGACACTAAACATGTACAGAAAGTCATGGAGTAATAAGATCAACCCGTTAATAAGCGGGATCGGACGCTACGACGTTGATCTGTACAAAAAGTATCCTACACCGAAGCACATTCTGTTCAGCCACAGGGTTGGGTGGGCGAGGGGCCGATAGCCAACCCACTCCCGCCAAGCTGACACCTATATACCACATACACCCACACACTGCAGACACCTATGTAAATATGTAAATATGTTTCAGCTGTCCTAGACCCAGGGACCAGGCGAGGAAGATTGACAAAAAGTACAACTTAAGAAGACGACGGCAACGCAGCCAGACGGCCAAGGACGTGTCAATCCACCCCCGCCCCCCTACAGAGACATGGGAGCGGAACACCAGCCCGCGCCCTATAAACAGCACTAATATCTATCTGTTATCTCTTTCCTATCTAGGTTGTAAGCTGGACATGAGAGCAGGCAAACAGCCGGCACTCCAATGAGAACTTGTATATACATATGTTATTAATAATCTTAGTTTTAGATCTGCAGTGACAAGTGTGTTCAAACAACACCGCATAGAGGGACATCGACAGGAGGAAGAAGATAGCCCCTTGCATGCAAGGCTTGGCTCTAATTCCCCCCTCTCCAAAAGGAGACTTGGCACCAGGGACTGCTGGCTGCTGGACAATGGGACGAACCTGTGGCCCAAAGCCCAGACGCTAGCAGACCCGAGCCGACCCGGCAGTGACAAGAAGGACTGATCCCCATAATAACAAAAATTGCAAGGAATTGGTTTATGTTTGTGCATGTTACCTGTTCCTAACTAACATAACCTCTGGTCTTTTTCCAGCCCACATCCTTGCATGTGCTATCAAAAGATGTCAGGTTTTACATGTAGGCTCTTTCTTCTTTCTGCCTATGTGGTTTTTCCCTGACCCTTCAATACCATACCTTAACACTATCCAACCAATACAAACTTTGCCGTGGTAGCGAGTCTGACTCGGAAACCGGCAGATACTCCTTGTATCACTTCCCACTCTTCCCTGCTATCTCTTTCTTCTTCTTAGAAATAATAGCATGTCGGAGGCCATGTAGATTGAGTCGTTGGTCACGCGGGGGGAGCGGGCTTCGGGGGCCCCCCCGAAGGAAAAAAAAAAAAACAAAAAAAAAAGAAAGAGAGAGAAAGTGGTCAATCACCAGGTTACATTCTGACCATTCATGATCTTACGAAAACCGGCCACACAATCTCAAAACGATCGAGGCATTAGCTAAATTCCTCATGCAATAGCCCTCAAAGCCTCAATAAGCCGACCAGCAGGGACCGTCTCGTTGGCACCTGTTTTGACCGTCGTCAGATGTATAAACACAGCTCAATACAAATTCTCAAGGTGCCAACGAGACGGTCCCTGCTGGTCAGTCGTTCAACGGCTAGTTACGCCTTACTTCAGAAGCTCAGAGGATGCTCTGTATAACCAGCTTGCTGAACAAGTGGACTGAAGCTAGTTCGTGAGGTTTCTTCCTCTGGACTCGCTAACATCGCTCCAAACTTTACATTCTCAAGTCTTCAGCTCCTGAATGTCCGACTCGTTGGTTGAATGGTCAGCATACTGGCCTTCAGTTCGGAGGGTTCTGGGTTCGATTCCCGGCCGGGTGGGCGATTTTAACCTTCATTGGTTAATTCCAATAGCTCGGGGGCCTGCAACTCACACACCACACAGAACACTATCCTCCACCACGCAGTTACCTACACATGGCAGATGCCGCCCACCCTCATCGGAGGGTCTGTCCTACAAGGGCTGCACTCAGTTAGAAATAGCCACACGAAATTATTATAGCTCTTGAATGAGCAATTCGACTTTGCAAGTCAGTTGCTATGCAACATTTCTCCCTCAGCGAGTCTTCATTTAGTTTGTGTAGTGGCAACGTGTAAATATTGTGTATATCTCAAGTGTTGTAATAATATGTTTATGTGACAAAACCGTCCGTTCTATGAGAAGACTTTTTTCTTCAGCAAAAGCTGTACTTTGAGTTTAATGTGCCAGTGGCGCATATTTCGCAATACTGTATCATTGCAATTCTCCTTTAATACAATTTTGTTTCGTGTGTGTAAAATAACTTTCTTAATACACAACATATATCATTTCGCTAGATGGGAACCTCAAGCTCAACTTGGAGTGGAATAAAGTTCTTAGAAATACCGTTTGCCATCTTAGTCGGCTGTTTGGTCGTTTCCTCGAGGCAATTATAGGTTTGAAATAACAGGCATTAGTAACATCTTTATTTCTGGAAATGAAATAACTTCTCCACTCATGGCATTAACTAACGAGAAAGGTTCAACGTCGCTTCGGCCTACATATGTTTACAATAACGTTCGAAATGCAAAGTGAAGTTATAGGCTATACTACTAACGTGACTGTTGATATTGTGATCATAGCAATAACATTTTCAGTTCTACTCTGAATCCGATCAAAAGAGATGCGACTTTTCATTTCATACAGTCCCAAATGCATTGGCCGGGATTCGAACTGCAGTCTTCTTGTTAAGAATTCAGTGATGGTGTTTAAAGCAGATTCCAAATATCAAATTTCACGTCTGTAACATCTTCATTTTTGAGATATCAGTAGCCTAATTAAAAGAAATCAACACTATCTTCAGTCAATTTAACCCCCACTCCACCCAAGTGGTATATTCGAAAATTAAAAATACACGTTTTTTATTTTTAATAAGATAAAAAATACAATTTTTCACTTCTGTAACATGTTAACTTTTTTGAGAATTACTGTAGAAATTCTCATTTTAAAATTTCACCACTTTTAAGTGGAGTTTCCAAACACAAATCACCTATGTTTCTTTACATTTACAAGAGATTCCAAATACACACTTTTTACGTCTGCAACATTTTACGTTTCTCAGATATTCTGTAGATATAGTCTTTCAAAAAATTCACCCCAATTTGTCACTCCTGTTTAACCGCCATTAATTAGATTTTCCAAAAGCAAAAAAAATACGTGTTTCTTTGTTTTTAAAGGAGAACCCATATACAAATTCTCAGTTCTGTAATATCTTCAGTTTCTGAGATATATGTATTCTCTTTAAAGGCATTTAACCAATTATTCACCCTTTTAAACCCCTCCTATTGGGATTTACAGAAAACAAAAAAATACATGTTCCTTCATTTTTAAGGGAGATTCTAAATAGCAATTTTTACATCTGTAAACACAATAGTGTGAAATAATCCAGAGCGTGGTGCAAAAGTCACGCATGGCTTCAAACACTTCATTACGTTTCTCTTATCCTGTTTGAGTTCTTCAAAAGCTAGGCCTATGGCTAAGTGGTTCAGTTGTCAGCGTTTTGACCTTCGGTCCTTGGGGGTCTGGGTTCAGTCCCGGCCGGATTGAGGGATCTTAATCGTGAACGGTTATTTTCCTTGCCTCGGAGGCTGGGACTCTCAAACACCACACACAACACTATCCGTCACCATACAAACACGCCACCCTCACTCACCGGAAGGTCTCCCTTACCAGGGCTGCACCAGGCCAACCACGAAATTAAATTAAAGCCTTGAAAAGGACACTCGCGAAATGAACCATGGAGAATCTGTTAAGAAGGAAGCCATACTTTCTAGTGTCTACTCAGTTAAATGTAACTTAAAAGCTTTCCAGTATGTCGAACACACAAGTAGGCCTACATAACACTATAACATACAACAGATGAAATTTAATGAACTTTACTTTGCAATTTAGTAGTCAGTTATTCTGACATCCTGAAATTTGACTCTCTGGATCGTCGTCTTGGGAAGACATCAAAGAATGCGTCTATGGTAATAGGCCTGTAACCACCCAGGGACTCGAGAACAATATTCGAGCAGAAATTCATGCGTTGCAGGCAGAAACTCTTGATTAAGTTATGCAAAATGCTTTGAAAAGAGGTCGGTATTCGAACTACGGTCTTCTGGGTGAGAATTCAGTGATGGTGATACTCATATATCACGCCCCCAACTGTTTTAAGGAAACAAAGAGGAAGAGAATGGTGGTCATTTCAAGAACACAGTTCCTTTGTTTTTGTTTTTTTCAAATAGAGTGCACACATTTACCAACACCTAGTCCCCAGTTTGAACCAATCGCAGTGCATTACCCTTTGTATATCCTACACGAAACACACCACACTACCAACCGCCACAGAAACATGTAATACGTAATAAATACACCACTTCACATAGGGTTGGTGTCAGGAAGGGTATCTGACCGTAAAACAGGGCCAACTTAACATGTGCTATAAAGTTCACACCTGCGAAGAAAGAACTTGTAGGCGTAATGTAGATAAGTTTAACTTCCCTCTACCCATATCCTACACTCTTTTTAAATTTAGGGAACGTAATAGTCGTGATATTATCACAGGCTTCTCACCAAGGTAAGCGTAGTTCGAATCTCTCCTAGTGCATGTGGGATTATTTCAAATCGTCCCTTTGGCTCGAACACGGCTTAAAACTAGAGATTCCCTGGCTGACATTTGGTTATGTTGTTCAAACTTTATATTTTAAACACTAGCTAGCTGGGGCACCCGGCGTTGATGGGTTAATTTTTGTTCAATTGTTGCAGTACTGTCATTCCGTGGCTAAATGGTCAGCGTTGAGACGTTCCGTTCAGAGCATCCTGAGTTCTATTCCCGGTCGGGTCGGGGTTTACAATCGCGTTTGATTAATTCTTCTGGCTTGGGAACTGGGTATTTGTCCCAACACCCTTCATATTCAGGCAACAAACCACACTACCAATCACCACATCCCTGCACATAGTGTTGGCGTAAGGAAGGGCAGCCATCCGTAAAACGGCCAAATCCACATGTGGCGGGCTGAGTGGCTCAGACGGTTGAGGCGCTGGCCTTCTGACTCCAACTTGGCAGGTTCGATCCTGGCTCAGTCCGGTGGTATTTCAAGGTACTCAAATACGCCAGCCTCGTGTCGGTAGATTTACTGGCACGTAAAAGAACTCCGGCGGGACTAAATTCCGACACCTCGGCATCTCCGAAAACCGTAAAAGTAGTTAGTGGGACGTAAAGTAAATAACATTATTATTAATCCACATGCGAGACAATACTTCGCACCTGCAACCCCACAAGTGTGGGAAAAGCGGTAGAAGAAGAATAAGAAGAGTCATCTTGCGAAGTTTAATGGCGCCAGGAGAGACAGAGCACTTAAAAATAGTCAGCCAGTGTACCGTGATATTATTGTTGAACAGGGGGATCCAGGTGGTCCTGCCGTAGTTTTTTTGTCCTGTCATATATTCTACTGCCCCTCTTCTTGAATGTTTTGACATACATATATCTCAGAGTTGGGGGGTCATCTGAAAATTTGTGTAACGAAACAGTGTCATGTAAGAAAATGTGTACCGGGCGAGTTGGCCGTGCGCGTAGAGGCGCGCGGCTGTGAGCTTGCATCCGGGAGATCGTGGGTTCGAATCCCACTGTCGGCAGCCCTGAAGATGGTTTTCCGTGGTTTCCCATTTTCACACCAGGCAAATGCTGGGGCTGTACCTTAATTAAGGCCACGGCCGCTTCCTTTCAACTCCTAGCCCTTTCCTATCCCATCGTCACCATAAGATCTATCTGTGTCGGTGTGACGTAAAGCCCGTAGCAAAAAAAAAAAAAAAAAATGTGTGACGCGATTTTACCTAGCAACAGTACGTTGAGAGCTGCATAGGCCATGGATCCGTTCAAAGAGAGTTGCACAGGCCTATGTCATGGCCATCCATCCGTCACAGCCTGCACGGTTGCTAGGTAACGTCGCGTCACACATTTTATTGAAAGACAAATTATTTATGATCTTTTGATTTTCACAAAGGGAAATTTAATAACATTACTTCTTTCTCCCGGCTCGGCGATATTAGGGCATTGGTGCCCTAGGGATTTTTAAAAATGATTTCGTCCTTCCTCATTCCTTCACATTTCCATAGTCCCCTTCATCATCTCCATGATCAACGTGGGCTCTTGATCACGTTACCTTGTAAAAGCACTCACAACATTAAGTCCGTTACCATGGCGACTGAACACATGTCTGCATTGCTCCCCATTCATGGACTGCGCAATCTTCTTTCTTCTTTCTCTACCGCTTTTTCTACTCCGTAGTGGGGTCGCGGGTGCGAAATGTGTCGCACATGTGGATTTGACCCTGTTTTACGCCCGGATGCCCTTCCTGATGCTAACCCTACGTGGAGGGATGTTATCACTATTGCGTGTTTCTGTGGTGGTTGGTAGGTTGGTGTCTGAATATGAAGAGGAGAGTATTGGAAGAAAACAAATACCCAGTCCCCGAGCCAGACGAATTAATCACACGATATTAACATGCCCGGCCCGACCGGGAATCGAACCCTGAATCCTCTGAACCGAAGGCTTCAATACTGACCACTCAGCCAATGTGTCGGGCGATGGACTGCGCAATAAAACCCTAATATCTCGTCATTATAGCTCTTAAATAAAAATGTGTGAAATATAAGAGATTAACATTTTCCATAATTTTTCCAGAGATATTTGGAAGTTTGTGAAAAATATAATAATCGCGAATATCTCCGTTATTGTTCGTCCTACGGTAAATGCGTAGGGAATATAAAAGGAGCGGAAATTATATTTTGCACAATTTTTATTTCCTACAGATTTTCGATACAGCTAATACCAACCGAGATATTTGGTATTTTCAGTTTTGACCCCTTTATTATTATTATTATTATTATTATTATTATTATTGTTGTTATTATACCCTAGTGCACAATCCAGCTATCTATGCACTTAAATATGGAATTTAAAAGAAATTCGCTTTACGCGTTAACTGTGATGTAGGCCTAGGTCTAGATACACACAAACGAATGAACAGTCTGGCAGACATTGAACTGAACCCACTTTCGACTTTTATACCTATACGTAGTCTGGGATTAAAACGAAGTATGTGACAACAATTTTAAGTGTACAGACAAAATTATGATTTGTTTAGGCCTATACTCTAGCGGCCACCGGATGGATGACTTAAATGTGGACTTGCCGCTTCATTTAGTTAAATGGAATCATGAATGTAGGGTGTAAGAAAATGCAAAGAAAACGGGTGTTCCAATAGGTACAGAAGTACTACTTATGCGACAGGCCTATTCTTTTCGGTTCCCAAGAGGCTAACTGAGACAAAAATGCGGCAAAAATGGATTCAAGTAGTGAATCGTAAAAAGTAGGTTTTGTCTTTTTTCACTCTTTGACAGAAATGATAGATCTACACAAATATATATATATATATTCTTTCTATTAGCCCAGGTGGTTCATTTTGGGAACTAACACACCACTCAATAATTTGTGGTGTACATTTGATTGGTAATATGCGGTCTGATCATCCTGAAAATCTTGCATATGTCCCTACAAACTTTCCAAAATAATATAAGAAAAGGAATATTTCAAATGATCTGCCTGCTGAGCGTTTCAAAAGGGCGTTAAATAGAAGAGAAAGAAAAGTAAGAGAAGAGAATGAGATCCTAGAAGCAGATGGTAACAATAGGAGTAAATTCGTAGATGCATTTACGAAAACTGGCATAAGTAATAGTATGACACAATATTTTGCTTTTCAGCACGACTCATGGTAATGATATTGCTACTCATGCACGTATTTCCGTCAGCTTCGGCCTAGGTAGGGATATTGTGCAAACAGATGATAATGATGATGGATTAATTGAATCAATAGGCTTTGAAGGTTACTCGTACATTAAAGGATTCTGAACGCAGAGACTTGACGGATGTAAATGCAAAGGTTTTCAGTTTACTTTTGAAGAAGTTGCCAGATCAGAAGGAAATAGCCTACAAGTTATTAAAGCAAATCGCTTTCTTATCTTTTTATAATGAAGATGAAAACTGACTTGTCTTATTGAGCATTGAGAGTGTCCGCCTCTGGGGTGTAGTGGTGAGCGTGATTAGGTGCCACACCCCGGAGGCCCGGATTCGATTTCCGGCTCTGTCACGAAATTTGAAAAGTGGTACGAGGGCTAGAACGGGGTCCACTCAGCCTCGGGAGGTCAACTGAACAGAGGTGAGTTCGATTTCCACTTCAGCCATCCCCGAAGTGGTTTTTCGTGGTTTCCTACTTCTCCTCCAGGCTAATGCCGGGATGGTACCTAACTTAAGGCCACGGCCGCTTCCTCTCTTCCTTGCCTCTTCCTTCCAATCTTCCCATCTGTCCACAAGGCCCCTGTTCAGCATAGCATATGAGGCTGCCTGGGCGAGGTACTGGTCCTCCTTCACAGCTGTATCCCCGACCCAATGTCTCGCACTCCAGCACACCACCCTTGAGACGGTAGAGGTGGGATCCCTCGCTGAGTCCGAAGGAAAAACCGACCCTGGAGGAGGGTAAACAGATTAAGAAAGAAAGAAAGAAAAGTATTGAGAGTTTTGTTAGGTATTCATCACATTACAGTTATAATAGTTATGACAGTTATGACTCTTGCAGTGAACTACGTTTTCTGGCCTAGTTGAGAAAGTATCAAAGAAATTATGCCCTCAGAATTTCGAAATAAATATCCTCATTGCAGAGTATTAATAGACTGTACAACCAAGCAGAAATTGGCCATAGAATATATCTGTAGGGCTTACTCATATTAAAAAAAAAGTTTTACGTCGCACCCAACACAGATAGGTCTAATGGCGACGATTGGATAGGAAAGGCCTATTTTACGTCGCACCAACAGAGATAGGTTTTATGGCGACGATTGGATAGGAAAGGCCTAGGAGAGGGAAGGAAGCGGCCGTGGCCTTAATTAAGGTACAGCCCCAGCATTTGCCTGGTGTGAAAATGGGAAACCACTGAAAACCATCTTCAGGGCTGCCGACAATGGAGTTCGAACCCACTATCTCCCAGATGCAAGCTCACAGCTGCGCATCCCTAACCACACGGCCAACTCGTCCGGTTTTGTTCGCATTAGAAGGGATGTTACACAGAGAAATTTTTCATAGAATCACACCAAATAGCATGATCAGCTTTAAATCCAAGTGCAACGGTGGAAGGGACAGTGACACATTTATTACAACTAATGATAGCGGATTGCTATCATCGTTAGAAGCTGGTGATAAGGTAATGGCTGACAAAGGGTTCCCTCGAATAAAAATAAGCATGGAAGGTCGCGGCGTAGTTGTTGTAACGTCACCCTTCTTACATGATGGGAGACCGACTGTTGAGAAAATAAACAAGACTCACAGTATTGTTAGTGTCCGGCTCATTGGCTAAATGGTTATCATGCTGGTCCAGAGGGTCCCGGGTTCGATTCCCGGCCGGGTCGGGGATTTTAACCTTAAACGGTTAATTCCCATGGCTCGGGGACTGGGTGTTTGTGCTATCCCCAACATCCCTGCTACTCGCACACCTCACATAACACTATCCTCCACAACAATAACACGCAATTACCTACACATGGCAGATGCCTCTCATCCTCATCGGAGGGTCTGCCTTAAAAGGGCTGAACCCGGCTAGAAATAGCCACACAAAATTATTATTATTATTATTATTATTATTATTATTATTATTATTATTATTATTAGTATTATTATTATTAGTGTTGCTAGTGTCAGAATTCATATCGAAAGATGCATTCAACGCATTGAAATAATTCACAATTTAACCAAATCACCTATAAATTCTCCCATAAGCGGGTGATATCATTTACAAGTGATGTGTTAATTAATCTTCAAAAACCAATATTTAAAGAATAATATTATTTACTTAAGAATGTAATTGGAATTTAGAAGAAGTGGTAAGTGCAAATATTAGAACTTGGTAGCACTAGGTATCCAAAAGCTTTGTGGCAAACTAGCCTTGTTAAAATATAATACAATAGCAATATGTTTACATGATCCTCCTCCTCCTCCTCCTCCTCCTGCCGGCCAGGGACAGTCACCACTTATTAGAACACTGCGCTCCGAATCAATGTAAACAAATTCCAATAAAAATAAAAGTTAGTTTCGTATTTGCTTAGTGCAAGTGGAATGGAAGTGGAGTGCAAATGGGATGGATAACAAAAACATACACCATTATACAGTTACCTGGAGTTAACTGTGTACGGTGGGAGTGTTACAGGCGTTTGCCGTATCACATTTGCAGAAATAACTGATACATCATCTCTTCTTATTTACTTCATTCACATGTCCACTTACGCACAAAATTTCACCCGTAGAAAGTGACGCAAAGATAAATTTTATACTTTTGATGGTCAGAAAATCTCACTCAATGCTCAGATCCATAATTTCTTAATGGAGCTCCGGAAATTCTCAGTAGACGCAAGATCCACATTTTATTCGGCTCAATAACGCTGCGCGGTGCCACCAGTAGGCATCACGCACGGTGTCTATAGCTTATAGATATGAAAGTAATGTTGAATATTCCTCGTTTATCCTGAATGATGATAGAGAAGTTATTGCAAGTAATATAAGTCCATGTCCTGCAACCAGTGTGTGGAAAAAACTGCGGAAGATATTATTATTATTATTATTATTATTATTATTATTATTATTATTATTATTATTATTATTATTATTATTATTAATTAGCTGCGCGCTTTATGTCGCGTAGGAAACAGCTTGCATTCGGGAGACAGGCAGTTCGAACTCCACTATCGGCGGCCCTGAAGATGGTTTTCCGTGGTTCCTCATTTTCACACCAGGAAAATGCTGGGGTTGTACGTTAGACTAATGAGTCTAAGGCTACGGTCGCTTCCTTCCCACTCGTAGCGCTTTCGTAACTCATCGTCGCCATAAGACCTATCTGTGTCGGTACGACGAAAAGCAAATTGTAAAAATAGAAAAGAAAATAAAAGAAAAGAAAAGAAAAGGAAAGAAAAGGAGAAAATATTGTTATAATTATTTGGAAAATATACTCTAACAATAGAAAATTGCCGAAATAAGTAATACAGATATACGACATATATACATAAGACTTGCTTTAAACAGATAAGCTTGCTCAAAAAATGGTTAATTTTGGGCAGATAATTCTGACGGTTCAAAGCTTTCTACTTGAACAGGTCACGGTATATGTTTAGCCAATAGAGACACGTGTCATAAATTACATGGAACCGAATGAGGTTGACTCAATAAATCTTTCTTGTTAAGAGATACACAAGTGCGGATTCTGAAGGCAGGTCTTTGCTAAATAACCCCTTTAGGGAGAAAACTAGGTGTGAAATGTGTACGTCTAACCGGTCTAGGGTCGTGAGAACAGCCACGCCCCCTGCGGGCTCGAGGAGGCGGTAACTGGAGCAGCCACAATGAACACTCTCCTCCCCTCACTTCAAGATTTATACCAAGTTTCGTACATTGTCTGTAGCCTCACATACGTCTCCACTATTTTGTGCTCGAGCCATCATTTTGATCGCTATTATAGTTTTTCGTTGCCGTTACATCCAACCCGTCTTCAAGCAGTAACGGTCTCTACCACTCATCCTTATTGATATACCATAGTTATTCAGTAGATAGGTACTAAACGTTCTTTCTATGTACTGAATCTGTTCATTTCCTGGAAAATCTTCAATCGTGAACATGTACAGTTAGAAACCTTCTTCTTATTCATGGCCTTTTTCCAATTACTTAGTACCGAGTGAATTGATACATTGTACCCACCACTGACCTGTGAGCTTGTGGTGGGTTCAGCAGCCCTGAAGATAGTTTGCAATCGCTTCCCATTTTCATAACAGGTGGGTTGTAGCCTACCTTAGTTAAGGCCACGGCCGCTTCTTTCTCCGTCCTAGCCTTTTCCTGGCATTATCGGAAACCTACCTGAGTTAGTGCGACGTTAAACCACAACTTGTGTATTAAGCCCAGTATGATGGCGGGATGTGCAAGGATATATTCACTGTTGCGTGGTTAGTTCTGTGATGTGTTGTATGTAAATTAAGATGTGCATTTATACAACAACAAACATCCAGTCCCAGAGCTACTGTAATGATCTAGACGCGGCTAAAACCCCCGACCCAGTCGGGAATCAAATCTGGGGCCTCCCGAACCGGATGTCGCTTGTTGACCATTCCGCTAAGGACCTAGGAATAAACAGTTAAGAGTCGGGTGTCAAATCCAGTCAGACAAACAGAGTTAACAGTCTGATACAAACAGAAATGAACATGGATGCTCTAATGAAGTCGATATCGAAAAGCATGACTTTCAAGCAGTCACTGTAGAATTATACAATCTTATTCTCTTTCTGCTGCTGCTGCTGCGGCTGCGCGAATGGGCCACTTAGGATCACATGGATCACCATTTGTTGAGCTTTCCTCTTTGCCCAATTGTCCTTCATTTTTATCGATTATTGTAATTTCTGTTGCTCCGACCAGCTACGTCGTGTTGGTTTCTTGTCATCTTCCTCAAATCCCCTTGTGTGACAATTTTTCTGATTACATTAGAAGAATACAATATAACTTACATTTAAAATGAGATATAAGCCGAAGTTAGTCAAAGGCGCTACAAAAACTTTTAGATCAAAATTGTAGTGAAAATTTGTAAATGAAGTACCTAAAGCAAAAGCGTGTCCAAGTTCCTAGATAAAATTAATGAGAACTTTGCTAGTAACAATATAATTTACTGTGTAATGCTGAAGACACTGTTTCCTAGCGGAGTGATGTTAACTTCAATTGAAAATCTCACGAAACGATCAACATATCTATATTTCTGAACAAAACTGTATTTTATCTAGCTCCTTGGCTGGATGGTCAGCATTGTGACATTCGGTTCAGAGGGATTCGCGTTCAATACCCGATCGAGTTGGGACGGGGACTGGGTGTGCTGTCTCCAACATTCCTGAAAAATGAAATGGCGTATGGCTTTTAGTGCCGGGAGTGTCCGAAGACATGTTCGGCTCACCAGGTGCAGGTCTTTTGACTTGACGGCCGTAGGCGACATGCGCATCGTGATGAGGATGAAATGATGATGAAGACAACACATAACTTACACCCAGCCCCAGTGCCAGCGAAATTAACCAGTGATGGTTAAAATTCTCGACTCTGCCGGGAATCGAACCCGGGAACTGTGTGACCAAAGGCCAGCGCGCTAATCATTTTGCCATGGAGCCGGACTAACATCCCTGAAACTTACACACCAGACATAACATTATCGCCCACTAGAACAGCGCGCAGTTTCACATACACGATAGATGCCACCCACCATCCTCGGAGGGTCTGCCTTACAAGGGCTGCATCAGGCTTGCGACAGCCACACGAAATTGAAATTATTATTATTATTATTATTATTATTATTATTATTATTATTATTATTATTATTATTATTAATATTATTATTATTATTATTATTAGAAAAACTGTATGATTTTAGAGTCTGTTTTAGGTCGCACCGACACAGGTAGGCCAGGTCTTATGGCGACGATGGGATGCGAAAGGCCCAGGAGTGGAAAGGAAGCGGCCATGGCCTTAATTAAGGTCCATCCCCAGCATTTGCCTTGTGTGAAAATGAGAAACCACGGGAAACCATCTTCAGGGCTGCCGACAATGGGGTTCGAACCCACTACCTCCCGGAAGCAATCTCACAGCCGCGCAGCCCTAACCACACAGCCAACTCGCCCGGTAACTGTAGTGTTAATAAACGTAATAAACTTGTAATATGACCTCTGCACTTAATTGGGACGATTATTGTAATCTATATGCCCGCTATCCAGAGCTCGAAGGATCGGTCTGTATAAACTGGTGATCATCTGGCAAGTCTTGAGAGACAACATTACACAAATAAGGTTTAAAAGAGTACTATTTGAACTGACTGTCGTTATCGTGATTATGGCCACGGGATTTCTGGTTTCACATGAAATTCGAATCTAAGGGTTGTGACTTCACCTTCCAAAAATCTAACATGCACCAGGCACGTGGCGGCAGGCCTATTGGTAAGAAGACAGTGAGGACGATGTTCGACTCTCATGCCCTTCAGATAAGGTTAGTATACCGCATTATTATTCTGCAGCAATGTCTTGTACGTACCTACTCTTCGTGTTCACGTTCTCAAAATACGTTTTGTTACGTTTGAGGCGAATTTTCCTCGAGATCACAGCGACAATAAATTAGGTACTCTCAAGAAGATATTTCATTTTCCGGTAGTTATCCGGAGATTAAACAGGATAAAAAATTGTCACTGAACGTCAATTGCGTGATGTCTTTTTATCAACATTCACAGGATATTACCAATGAACTGGGTGAACAGAATTTGGCTGCTATTATTTGTTGAGATGCAGTGAACATGACCCCTTCCTGAAATGATTTTCGTGTCTGGTGACTCTATCACATACAGTAATACACAATAGATGTTTGCGATATCACAGTTATAAACAAAATAACTAGCGGACAAAGTTGTTGCACCCTTGAAGGTGGCGATCTCGGCAACACTCTCTGCGCTGGATGTAAAGCGGGTGTGCATCATCAGGCGAATATTCATGGCTGCGCGAAAAATCTAACTTGCCTACCCGTAATCTATGTACGTATATTATGAAAAGAGCTGCACCACCTCAGGACAAAGTCATCAATTTACTTACATTAAAAATAATATTGATTTACGTCCCAATAACTACATGTTTAAAGGTTTTCGGAGACGCCGAGGTGCCGGAATTTTAACCCGCGGGAGTTCTTTTGCGTGCCAGGAAATCTACCGACATGAGACTGAGCAGCTTGAAATACCACTGTACTCAGACGGAAATGAACTCTCCAACTTGAGCTCAGAAGGCCATCACTCTACCGCCTGAGCTACTCAGCCCAGCACGTTTATTATTATTATTATTATTATTATTATTATTATTATTATTATTATTATTTTTATTATTATTATTAAAGTCTCATTAACTTTCATCAAATGCTTTTACCATCATCATCATCATCATCATCATCTACAAGGTACTTTCTTCGGTCTGATAAATTTCACGAGGTGGAATTAAATGTGCGAGTGAGCCATCGAGTCTTTTGATGATGTAATTTAGATAGCTCCATAAATCTTGGTGCCGCTTGCTAGGGGTGCTCTCGGTCAGAAGTGGGTGTCCAGCTGACGCGGGGTGTACAAGACCATCAGGCGCTCTCCCTTCCCGACCCTCGTCGAGATGCGCGCTGACCATTAACACACTTGGAACTTCCCTTATATATTCAGTTGGTAATTGCAGAAATATTCCAGAATACATTTCTATGTTATTTTAATTAACTCTAAAGCTAAACGATGAGGTACTAATAATAATAATAATAATAATAATAATAATAATAATAATAATAATAATAATAATAAACCCATGGCGCAACAACTCATTAGAACCTTGGCCTGCAAAGATGACTGGTGCTCATCCGGGTAGTCTGCAGATATTGGAGTGCTAAGTGGTCAGCGTAAAGACACTCTCAACCACATTTACTTTCTGCTTAGTTGTAACTACTGTATTATTACCGTCAACATTATTATTATTATTATTATTATTATTATTATTATTATTATTATTATTATTATTATTATTATTATTATTATTATTATTATTATTGTACCGGGCGGTACACCTCTACACCGTTTATTTAAAAGTTGCGCCAGTTGAAACTCCTCTTCTGGAGGAAGGTTGAACTTTATCTATTCTATTAATTCTCTACTTTCTCAGAAGATGTCACCACGTGGAAAATTTTGAGTTTTTGAACTGTGTCACTTTTGATGTGTTTTTGTTTCGCTTGAAGTAAGAAGTGTGAACTTTCTCTTCTAGAGGACACTAATGAAGATCAACAATAGCGCACCCTAGTGCGGAGTCAAAGAACTATTTTGTTGGAGAAATCTTTATTTCAAAAGTTTGTTTCTTGTTAAATTTCTTTCTGTTATTGTTTAAGTTGGCTGTATACCCCTCTTTTTCCCCTTGTTTTAGATTTATCCAATCCCGAATTTCTTTTAGTAATTTCTGACCAATCAGATGTATCTTCCCCCAACTTGAATCGATTGCGGGGTCCTATCCAATAAAAACATTGTGGGCGGGTGTTTTCATTCCCCTAACGCCTAGAAACTTCCGCGAGAGTATATAAACTGCTGATTTTAGGGTCTCCGGGCCACTTCTGTTCCATCTTTCAGTGTATTAAGTACATAGCAGGAGGCGGGAAGCGCCTCTTTCTTCTTCAGCCGTTCAACACCAGGTAATGGCCTATTAATAACTTTTTTTCTTGCTAGGTCGGCAGTTTAACACTCGCGGCGGGTTCGAAGCATTTCCATCATGTAACCTTTTCCTAATATGTAATTACTCTTTTCATCTTTTTCTTGTAAAGCTACATATTGGGATAGAGAGTGCTAACCCTCTCGAGCTCCCACTCACATTTGTTTTGAGGTGAACTTATTTTTTTTAAACTATTCTTCGTTTATGTAATGTAAAGTGTTCTTCTCTAAGTCACCTCTGTAGTATGGGATTAGCCCTTGCGTTAGCGGCCCAGAGCCAGATTAGGTTTTAAAAACAAAGTGTATTAGGAGTGCAAGATCGCCTCCTCTCAAATTGTTATTTTAGAGGTCATGTAATCAACCTTCTTTTCATGTAATAGACCTCCGTAGGTTGGGTATTTTACCCCTGTGAATACGTCCTTAGAAGGACAGCTTGAAGGTAGAGTTTGGTGTGGCCTTGTGATAGGCTTACAATTTTGAGAGCGGATCGCTCTTTGAAATTTGTTTCTGTATGCCTCGTGCAGGCTTTATCTGTAATGTTTGGAGCCAGTGCTCCTGGGCATGAATGGGGTTTTCTGCCCCTTGGCTAAAATTTTTTTTGGAGTAAGGCGGGGCTGATTGCCCAAGAGTTATGAAGTAAGGGCACTGAGCCCGAATCCAGTAATATTGTACCTACATTTTTGCTACTCTGTACCTGTTATGATTGTTATCTCTTGTTTTTGAAAAGAAAATATAACCTAGTTAAATTTTAAATTAATTTTACATTGCACGTTAATTTCGTAGCTTGAAACCCATTCACACCCGCACCTTCTTTCACCTCTACCTACCACGGATATCTCCGTAACAAGTGGTAGCAGAGCGTGGTTGAATGGGTCTCAATTTAGCCCCTTTTGACGGCTAAACATTGCTTTGATTCGAACTCTAACAATTTTCTCAGTTGCTGGAATTTTTTGAGCTTTTCAAAATTGTTCTGTCATCATGCCCGGCCCTCGCGATGTTCTCCTCCTTAACTACTTGCGCAAAGAGGAGTTGATATACGAGTTAACTATCAGAAATGTGCAATCTGGAGGCACGGTTGCAATCGACACCAACAAGCTTAGAGAGTCCCTTGATTTGCCCATTTCCATCCCCAATTTGGGAGAGAAAGAAATTGATGACTCTCTTTCCACGATCGTCGAGAATATTACTGGGCTAGCATCTGTAGTCAGCTTTTTTGATGAAAACGATCCGTCTCCTAATCAAATTAAGCGTGTGCAAGGCAGGCTGTATCACTTTGCAAATAGAGTTAATGATCTGTTGTCTCTAAAGGTGAATGACGTTCAGAGGAAGGACGCTAATACGCTCCTTGAAACTATTTCTGAATTGTCTAATAAGGTCACTCTATTGCTAACCGGCGAAGTTCCTCCCAAAACTGATCAACCCGCCACGGTGAATGTAGGTAACGAGGAAGAGCCTCCTCAGGGAGAAGTCAATAGGATAACCGTTGCTGCTCAAACTATCTCTGCCCCATCGAACAACGAATCTGAACGCCGTGCGTCATTGGGTAACATCCGCTCTGAATTAACTTCTTTGCCATTGAAACCTTTAACGACTATGTCACCTGGGTTCAGTAGCTTGCCTCATCCATTGGCAATGTTGCTTAGAGGTATCTCTAAGTTTTCCGTCAACACCACCAGTGATGTAATTTCATTTTTAAGATTTCTAGTGGAATTTCAGGATCATGCTCTTGTTTTTTCTCTTTCGCCATGTCAAATTTTGCAAATTATCTATCCGTATGCTATTGGTATTCTCTCTGATAAAATCGTAAGAGCCATTGCCGAGCAATCATCTATTGAGGATTTCCATGCCCATTTGCTAGCTAACTTCATCCCGGCTAGGGCCAGGTCCTCCCTGATTCAGAAGTACTATTACCGTGTACAGCGCTTGGATGAAAACTTGGCTGATTTCATTCAAGATATCAAATTCTACACTAGGGTGTTTGCTCTGCACTTTCCTGAAGATCAGATTGTGCAGGCTATTGTAGAAGGTATTTCGCCATCCTACAGGTCATATTTGTGTTTCGCGGCGTGTCCGCAAACCTTCTCTGAACTTGAAGCATTGGCCGTCTCAGCGGAAGGAGTTAGATACGCCGATTCTTTGCGTGTCGCGAAAGAACCCCCGCCTTCCTTAAGTAACACTCGGCCTCCACCTCGCCGACCAGTCAATCCCCGTAAATGTTATGCGTGCGGGTCGCCTGACCATCTGCGGAATAAGTGTCCTCTGATCAAGTCAAGTGGGACAAGGAATGGAGCAGGGTCATCACAAGGCTGTTTTAAGTGTGGGGCCTTCTCACATATCGCCAAGAATTGCCCAAACTCAAATAGCACCCCCTCCTGCTCAACTTCTGGTGCAAATTCCACCTATGCCAATAATAAAAAGTGACTAGCGGCTTCGGCTGAGTCGACTAATTCTGCTTTCCAAGGCTCAGCCCCGGGCAAAAAGGTCGAGAATTCAGGGAATGAGCAATCTTCAAATTCTTTTTTTGAATGCCCCAGAGAGTGTCTTAGGATTGCGGCGGATACCCCCGCACCTGTTCCTTTTCTTAAGATTGAGTTAAATAACGAGCCTATAACAGCTCTCTTAGATTCAGGCAGTGTTTGTTCCATTATTTCGGCTGATTGGTATTCTAAATTGAAATCTGTTTGTAAACTCCCTGACTATGACTCATCTCCTGTTAAATATGTTTCGGCTAATTCATCTCCATTAGAAATTCTAGGTTCCTTACATGTCAAAATTCGGGTTTTTAAATTTACATGGAAGATCAAATTGTTTGTGGCCAAGCGTTTGTCTTGCCCCATCATATTGGGAGCGGACTTCATTTCTCACACTGGTCTTGTGCTCGATCTCCAGAGTAGGTCGTGCACATTCAAATTTGCGTCCAATTGTAGAATTCCCTTGTTAAAGTGTAATTCTGTATCATGTTCATCTATTTCGCCTACCCAGGATGAGATGTTGTTAGACCTTAGACATCTACCTGAGGAGCAGGCTGATAGTATTCGGAAACTGTGTCAGTCGTTTCCCGAGGTGTTCTCTGATACTCTTGGTGTTACTGACCTTATTGAATACAAAATTGAGGTCACGGATTCGATTCCTGTCCGTTTTCCACCGTATAGGCTATCTCCACCTAAAATGAAGGCTCTGAAAGAAATCATCGATCAGATGTTGAAGGATGGTATTATTAGGCCCTCTAAGTCAGCGTATTCTTCGCCTATTTTTCTAGTCCCGAAACCCCAAGGAGGCTTCAGGCCTGTCATTGATTACAGGGCTCTCAATCGGAAGGTGGTGTTGCAATCTGTGCCCCTTCCCGACCTTCATTCTTGTTTTTCATGGTTTCGTAAGGCCAAGTTCTTCACGATCTTGGATTTGAATCAGGCCTACAACCAAATTCCCCTTGCCGAAGAGTCTAAACATCTTACAGCGTTTGCCACGGACTGGAATTTATATGAATACAACCGCGTGCCTTTCGGGCTCCCCACGGGGGCAGCTGTGCTCACTAGGCTACTAGATAGGGTCTTTTCCGACATCAAATTTGAGTACTTATATCACTACTTGGATGATGTCGTCGTATTTTCCGAAACCTTTGAAGAACATCTAGATCATCTGCGAGAAGTTCTCAATCGCCTTCGTAAGGCTGGGTTAACTGTTAAGTTGTCCAAGGTTGCCTTTGCTAAGCCCTCTATGTCATTCCTAGGGCATATTGTGTCACCTGATGGTGTAGCAGTCGATCATTCTAGAACACAGGCCATCCGTGATTTTAAACCTCCCAAGGACATTAAAGGTATCGCCAGGTTCATTGGCATGGTGAATTTCTTCAGGAAGTTCATTCCTAATTTTGCTAATAGAGCGGCGCCCTTAAACCTTCTCCGTAGGAAAGGCATCAAATTCGAGTGGGGACCGTCTCAACAAGCCGCTTTTGAAGACCTTAAATTAGCTCTCTGTAATGCCCCTGTACTTGCTATGCCTGATTTCTCGAAGAAATTCATCGTCCAAACCGACGCGTCGTCGTCGGCGGTAGCTGCAGTCCTTCTTCAAGAGACTGAATTAGGGAGGCGCCCCATCGCCTATGCATCTAGGACTCTCTCGGCTCAAGAAGCAAAGTACTCCATATATGAGCTTGAAGGTTTGGCAGTTTTATTTGCCTTAGAAAAGTTCCGTCTCTATCTGGAACATGTCAAATTCGACTTGGAGACAGATAATCAAGCCTTAAGCTGGGTCTTAGGTAGGCCGCGTCGTACTGGTCGTATAGCCCGTTGGGCCATCCGTATTTCTGCCTTCCAATTCGATGTACGACATATCAGAGGTACTGAAAATGTTGTTGCTGATGGACTCAGCCGTATGTTTTCTAACGACGTCGAGACCCATGAACCTGTCGACAGTTCATCACCTTCCGAGTCCATACTATCTGAGGTTAATGCCATCCTAACAGATGCTCCCATGCTCTTTAGGGATATCGAGAAATACCAACGTGAAGATCCGACGCTGGGTCCGATAATGGAAACCCTTTCTTCTGGGGAACATGTCGTCCCTTATGTTCTGAGGAATGGTGTTTTATGTTGCCCATCGAGGCATGATAAGATGATGAAGGTTGTCGTGCCAGCGGTTCTTGTGCCTATGATCTTCAAGTATTATCATGAGACCCCATTAGGAGGGCATCTTGGAATCTTTAAAACCCGTGAAAAAATTCGTGAAATGTTCATTTGGAAAGGTATGGACGGTGAAATCCGTGAACTTGTAAAAGCTTGTAAATCTTGTTTGCTTAGTAAACCCACCATGTCCACCAAGGTAGGCCTTTTGTCTTCGCATCAAGCGTCGCGCCCCATGGAACGCCTGTATATCGATTATGTAGGACCCTTCCCCCAGTCAAAGGGTAATGCTAACAAGTTCATCTTTGTGTGCGTAGATGGCTTTACTAGATTTTCTTGGTTATTTCCGACTAAGCTGGCTACCGCTCAGTCCACCATTACTTGCCTAAATTCTATTTTTGCTTCTTTTGGTCCGTGCCAATATATTGTATCTGATAATGCTAAGGCGTTCACATCAAATTTATTTCGTAAATTCTGTTTTGACTTGTCCATCTCTCATGTAACTACTTCTGCTTATTACCCTCAACCATCTCTGGCTGAACGGGTTAACCGTAATCTCAGGTCCGCACTCATTGCCTATCATCATGAAGATCCTTCCAGGTGGGACACGTCCCTGCATTGGATAGCTTTTGCTTTGAATTCGGCGGTTCATGAATCTCACAAGTTTACTCCAACTTCTTTGATGTTCAAGTTTGTTCCCAACTCGCCGCTCTCTAACCTCTGGTCTTTGAATGACATTCTCCCCGAGACAATAGATCCGGATAACATTAAAGATCTTTGGAAGAAGGCTAAAGCCAATCTTAAAGTGTCTCATGAAAAGGTTAGGGAAAGGTATGATCGTGGACGGAGACCCACCACTTTGAAGGTAGGTGACCAGGTTATGGTCAAAAATTTTGTTCCCGCGGGCAAGCTTGCCCCCAGATTTC
The DNA here is from genome assembly GCF_040414725.1 of Anabrus simplex. Taxonomy (NCBI): domain Eukaryota; kingdom Metazoa; phylum Arthropoda; class Insecta; order Orthoptera; family Tettigoniidae; genus Anabrus; species Anabrus simplex. The sequence continues at coordinate 495,771,452 of NC_090265.1, forward strand.
ATGGGCCTTGTATCATTCTCGATTTTCTTACGCCGGTTACCTTATTGCTAAGTAATCCAGCCACCGAGAGGATATTTAGAGTTCACCTGTCCCAGGTGAAACCGGTGTAATTTCTGTGTTAACTTGCTTCATATTATTTTGAAAGGATATGAAGGTTATATTTTTTTGAGTTTCACTTTTAAGGCATTCTGCCCCTTCTGTAATATTTTGGTTCTAGATGTAAGCCTTGTGTAAAACCTGCCCCGACCCGTTAAACTGCCATCCTGTTCTTGCCACGGCCATTACCACGCTCCCGTCTCCTGCTCCTCCTTACACTGTGGCTTCATAATAGTAAATGCCATGGATATCTACACGCCGCTGGCCCCTCAACCTCTCCACAAGCCTGTACCCTCAAAGAAGATGATAGTCCAACACAATTCTGCCGCCTAGCTTTAATGTTTCAGCGCCCCCGCAGCCGCGCAGCGCCGTGCAGCGACTGGGGAGGGGGATGGGCCCCCTCCTCTCCAGCGAGGACGACATGTGCACGGCGAGCCGGAGCTCTCCTCCCGGCCAAGGCTGATGTGCGGCGCACGACCTGCTACATGCCCGCAGCCTGTATCTGTTCACCGCGGGCGCGGCGTACTTCAACACCTCTGCTCCCCTCATAGTGCGGGCGAGCGGTATCTCAGGGTACTTGAGGGGTCCGAGCGGCCTCCGTTGGACGCAAGCTGCAACGGCCGGTCTGGCCATCCGACTCAATCTACATCAACTACATGGACAGTCACCATAAGCAATAACTACACTTGGGAATTCAACAACAATATTTGGTGGACATTGCAAAATTTTTCTTCACCTTTAAGTATTAAAAGTTTATCTTCAGAAATTCAAATTCTACAAACATAAAGACTTTCATTCACCTGCAACAACAATATTTTGAAACTGAATTAAGAAATCTTGTAAATGCTTCTGCTATCTATCTTCGTATCAACATCATTACTTGGACTTTGTTTCAAACTGATTTCATGTGTCACCCCTGGAGGAACTTTTGGGGGGGGGGGAGGTCTGTACCGGGCGGTACACCTCTACACCGTTTATTTAAAAGTTGCGCCAGTTGAAACTCCTCTTCTGGAGGAAGGTTGAACTTTATCTATTCTATTAATTCTCTACTTTCTCAGAAGATGTCACCACGTGGAAAATTTTGAGTTTTTGAACTGTGTCACTTTTGATGTGTTTTTGTTTCGCTTGAAGTAAGAAGTGTGAACTTTCTCTTCTAGAGGACACTACTGAAGATCAACAATAGCGCACCCTAGTGCGGAGTCAAAGAACTATTTTGTTGGAGAAATCTTTATTTCAAAAGTTTGTTTCTTGTTAAATTTCTTTCTGTTATTGTTTAAGTTGGCTGTATACCCCTCTTTTTCCCCTTGTTTTAGATTTATCCAATCCCGAATTTCTTTTAGTAATTTCTGACCAATCAGATGTATCTTCCCCCAACTTGAATCGATTGCGGGGTCCTATCCAATAAAAACATTGTGGGCGGGTGTTTTCATTCCCCTAACGCCTAGAAACTTCCGCGAGAGTATATAAACTGCTGATTTTAGGGTCTCCGGGCCACTTCTGTTCCATCTTTCAGTGTATTAAGTACATAGCAGGAGGCGGGAAGCGCCTCTTTCTTCTTCAGCCGTTCAACACCAGGTAATGGCCTATTAATAACTTTTTTTCTTGCTAGGTCGGCAGTTTAACACTCGCGGCGGGTTCGAAGCATTTCCATCATGTAACCTTTTCCTAATATGTAATTACTCTTTTCATCTTTTTCTTGTAAAGCTACATATTGGGATAGAGAGTGCTAACCCTCTCGAGCTCCCACTCACATTTGTTTTGAGGTGAACTTATTTTTTTTAAACTATTCTTCGTTTATGTAATGTAAAGTGTTCTTCTCTAAGTCACCTCTGTAGTATGGGATTAGCCCTTGCGTTAGCGGCCCAGAGCCAGATTAGGTTTTAAAAACAAAGTGTATTAGGAGTGCAAGATCGCCTCCTCTCAAATTGTTATTTTAGAGGTCATGTAATCAACCTTCTTTTCATGTAATAGACCTCCGTAGGTTGGGTATTTTACCCCTGTGAATACGTCCTTAGAAGGACAGCTTGAAGGTAGAGTTTGGTGTGGCCTTGTGATAGGCTTACAATTTTGAGAGCGGATCGCTCTTTGAAATTTGTTTCTGTATGCCTCGTGCAGGCTTTATCTGTAATGTTTGGAGCCAGTGCTCCTGGGCATGAATGGGGTTTTCTGCCCCTTGGCTAAAATTTTTTTTGGAGTAAGGCGGGGCTGATTGCCCAAGAGTTATGAAGTAAGGGCACTGAGCCCGAATCCAGTAATATTGTACCTACATTTTTGCTACTCTGTACCTGTTATGATTGTTATCTCTTGTTTTTGAAAAGAAAATATAACCTAGTTAAATTTTAAATTAATTTTACATTGCACGTTAATTTCGTAGCTTGAAACCCATTCACACCCGCACCTTCTTTCACCTCTACCTACCACGGATATCTCCGTAACAATTAGTAGTAGTAGTAGTAGTAGTAGTAGTAGTGGTAGTAGTAGTAGTAGTAGAATAGTACCAAATTCCTAAAATATTTGTACCGAGCTCGATAGCTGCAGTCGCTTAAGTGCGGCCAGTATCCGGTATTCGGGAGATTGTAGGTTCGAACCCCACTGTCGGCAGCCCTGAAAGTGGTTTTCCGTGGTTTCCCATTTTCACATCAGGAAAATGCTGGGGCTGTACCTGTATTAATGCCACGGCCGCTTCCTTCCCACTCCTAGCCCTTCCTTGTCCCATCGTCGCCAAAAGACGTATCTGTGTCGGTGCGACGTAAAGCAACTAGCAAAAAAAAAAAAAAGTAATTAGTTTATAGGTTAGTTATTGTAATTGTATGTCTACCACTTAGCCCCAATTCCTGATACGGGGTCGGGGATGAGGTGAAATGAAATGGCATGTTTTACGGCCGGATGTCCAATTCAATCTGTTGAGGAGCTAACGAAGTTGACATTAATGAAACTGGGTGAGGTGCTGGAAGGAATTGACTGTAGCCTATGTATAGGAACTGTCGAGGCATTTCCGTGTAGGTGAAAATGGGAAACCACAGAAAATCATTCTGAGGACAGCTGACGGTGGGGTTCGAACCCAGGCGTCTCTCGAATGAAGAGTTTGACTCCATAGTCGTAGCGCGTCAACATGCGCGGCCACTTCGCTTGGTAACTTAGTTATTTTAATTATTTTCTGGTATCTGCAAATTTTAGGTATTAATTTCATGTAGCCTACTTCTTAACCTTGGTTTAATGTAAGAGAAAACAGTCTTAACTACATCAAGAAAAACAAGGAAAATAAATAAATAAATAAATAAATAAATAAATAAATAAATAAATAAATAAATAAATAAATAAATAAATAAATAAATAAGTAAATAAATGGGTCTATTACTTCTCGTATCACACACTCCCCAGTTATCTCACGAAGGTGCTCCAGCACTCGGGCGAGAAACAAAATCCTTCGATTTGCCGGGTATCGAATCCGCGTCTTCTGTACACATTGGGACTGGTCTAATAATAATAATAATAATAATAATAATAATAATAATAATAATAATAATAATAATAATAATAACCTCCTCTGTGGTGTAGTCGTAAGCGTGATTAGCTGCCACCCCCGGAGGCCCGGGCTCAATTCCCGGCTCTGCCACGAAATTTGAAGAGTGGTACGAGGGCTGGAACGGGGTCCATTCAGCCTAGGGAGGTCAACTGAGTTGAGGTGGGTTCGATTCCCACCTCACCCATCCTGGAAGTGGTTTTTTGTGGTTTCCCGGCAAATGCCGGGATGGTACCTAACTTAAAGACACGATCGCTTCCTTCCTTCTTCCTTATCTATCCATTACAATCTTCCCATCCCCCACAAGGACCCTTTTCAGCATAGGAGGTGAGGCCGCCTGGGAGAGATACTGGTCCTCCTTCCCATTTTTATCCCTCGATCCAAAATCTCACGCTCCAGGACACTGCCCTTGAGGTGGTAGAGGTGGGGTCCGTCGTTGAGTCCGAGGGAAAAACCAACCCTGGAGAGTAAACAGATTAAGAAAGAAAGACAGAAAGAAAGAAAGTAACAAAGAAAGATAATAATAATAATAATAATAATAATAATAATAATAATAATAATAATAATGACACAACATAGCATATGCATACACTCATTATATACGTCTGATGCATTCCAGTCTACGTATGAACTGTCTTCACAACTGTAACTTATTTACAACCAGAACTACTCTTTTATTTCGGTATCTTTTCTTCCTTTTTCTTCGAAATCCCTAAATACAGTCTAAACATGTTCTCTACGCTTTACCGGTGCTTCTCTTACCCTTCATTTTCGAGTCCATACTTTTTCAGCGTATCCTAACTTATCTCCCTCCATTCGTTTCAATGTTCCCAGCCTACTTGAGCATGCCTTGATTTTTTATTATGCGCCCGTGAAAGCATTTATTGGCGGAGTTAGCCTACTTTTGTTAATGCTTAATTTCTATTTTAAAATCAGACAAAACAGGTAAAACCCTAATTTTATTTATATACAGTAGTTTATGTAGGTATTCAAAAATCATATTACAGAATATGACATCTCCACTACACAATTGACTTTAGAATACGATTGTAACTGAGATATATACAAATATAAACTGTAATGCAAAAATGTTTTCATTTATTAAATTGATTTAAATGTATGGCAATTATAGTTGCCTCTGAGCACTAATGTGTATTAAGGGATATGTAGCTGTGGGGAAAACATTGTGCTTGATTTACTCAGAGCGACATCCCATCAGGATGTCGAGAAACTTAGAGGAGCCTTCCAGATTTAGCATATTGTCCTGATGTGTACGGTACTTAGTTTACAACAGAAAATAGTAGTCGACAAGATTTATTCCAGGGAGCAAAGATACGAACCGAAGGCCATAAAACATTGGTCCTGTTTTTCTTGAAAGGAAAGTACTTATCAAGCAAGTAAGCAAACAATGATCTCATGGAGGCCCTTGGAGGAGTATAGGCTATCCGTTACTTCGGCACTATGTGGGATGGAGTGGTTAGCTCTATGCCTGGCCGCGCTTGCCCCTAGGAGTTTATCTGGTAGTCAGTTTCGGCGTAGGCTGAGTGAACCTTGTGCATCTCTAGAATTGGAAATATCGTTTCTTAAATTACGAGGGCGAATCAAAAAGTAACACACTTCCATGTTATGACCATTTATGAAGCCACCTACATATAGGCAACACGGCTATGACAACATACTATGTAAGTTCACTTTTCCACATAGTCCCCAAGAGACTGCAAACATTTCTCAGAACGGTCAACCAACTTTTCGATTCCAGATGTGTAGAAATCACCTCCAGCGCTATATAACCACCTGGAGACAGCTGCTTTCACCTCCTCATCGTTTCGGAATTGTCGTCCAGCGGGATCCTTGTTCAGCTTACCGAACACATGATCGTCGCATGGCGCTAAGTATGGACTGTACGGAGGATGTTGCTATACCTCCCATTTGAATCGCAGCAGCAGTTCTGACCTTTGGCGGGCCGTGTGTGGTGTTGCGTTATCGTGCAACAAAATCACATCGGTGCTTAATTTTCCCCACCACTTTTATTTAATTCCCTTACGCAACCGGTTCTACGTTTGGTAATACGAAGCACAGTTGATTGTCATGCCTTTCGGCATATATTCCACGCGCACCACAACCTCCATGTCAAAGAACACTGTCGCCATTACTTTTCCTGCTGAAGGTTGGACCTTGGCCTTCTTTTGTGGTGGTTGATGTGGTGTGCACCAATTCCATTGATGCTCTCTTTGTTTCGGGGGTGAACTGGTAGATCCACGTTTCATCCCCTGTGATGATTCGCCGCAGAAACTCGTTTCCCTCCACAGAATACTGTTGCAAAAATGCCAGTGACGCTTGGAAACGTTGTCCCTAGTGAACATCGATGAGCAGACGTGGGATCCATTTTTGACACAGTTTACAAAATCCAAGGTGCTGGTGAACAATGGAAAACCCACTGCCATACGAAATGCTCAGCATGCTGGCAATTTCCTGCAGTGTTATGCGCCGATTCTCTCTAATCATCCTACCCACACGGTCAACATTTGCAACGGTACTGGACGTTGCGGGCCTGCCTTCGCAATATTCGTCCGTGAGATCCGTGCGTCCGCGTCAAGTTGCTCACACCATTTCGCAATACCTGGACGAGAAATTGCACGCTCACCATAAACAGCGGTGATTTCACGATGGATGTCCGTGCAAATGAGCTGTTTATCCCATAGAAATCTGATCGTTGCACGCACCTCCGATTTGGAGTGAATATCCAGTTGACGCGCCATTCAGCCTAGCCCGCTCTGCACACACAACACGACAAGATACCACACCAACCTTCCTATTGGACGTGTCAGCAGTTACTGTAGCTTGCTCCATATTGGCCACGGTTACGACACACAGAGTGCTCTCGCGGCGAGCTAGTGTAACTTACTTTTTGATTCGCCCTCGTATTTAACTTCTTTTCAGTGAAACGAACACATGTCCTTCTTAGTGGACCGAGAACGTCCTTACCGTTTCGACTAGGCAGCTCCCGGTATACTTAGATCCAGCAATGGTAGGAATTGCGGTCATATACCGTAAATGTTCTTGCATTAGTGTAGGCTACAAGTAATATGTCGTGTGAAGTCCAATTTTATGAATAGCAGTTTGTTTATTAATTCTTAAAATACAAACAGTATATGAAGTGTTAGTGAAATCTTCACCATATTCCGTCTATGATTATATGCGTTAAATCAGTTTCAATATTTATCAAGAAAGAAAGTCTTCTCATTCCATACTGTCCAATCGACAAAAAATAACTCTTATCTATATACGCACAACTAGACTCTTAAATAAAGCAAGTTATCAAACTATCATTACATAAAAAGTTGTACACAGCGGATGAGCAAACATTTATGAGTCCCTGTCCTGCTCCATGGCTAAATGGTTAGTGTGCTGGCCTTTGGTCACAGGGGTCCCGGGTTCGATTCCCGGCAGGGTCTGGAATTTTAACCATCATCAGTTAATTTCGCTGACATGGGGCTGGGTGTATGTGTTGTCTTCATCATCACTGCATCCTCATCACGACGCGCAGGTCGCCTATGGGAATCAAATCCAAAGACCTGCACTTGGCGAGCCGAACATGTCCTCGGACACTCCCGGCACTAAAAGCCATATGCCATTTCATTTTTCATTTCAGTGCCTAATGCGAATATTAGACAACAGCGTTAATACCTACAGACAGCTTTTTATAAGACCGAGGCATTTTTCCGTCTCCATGTCATCCATTTTTTCAAATGCATTAGAAACAGGAATCCAACTAAGAACGGATTCTTACAAATTCAGTGGCCCACTGCGATGAGATTTGTGTCCGCGCTTGGCAGATGTGGCATTTATGGTGTTCAGTGTGACCGCGTGGGAGGGAGAGATTTTATTGTTTGTTGGTTTTCATTTGAAGTAGCTAGCCCTTGTCAACGGGGAGGGGGCAACACAACCGCTGTTTACAGAGGTTAAGTACAGGATATGGGGATAGTGTTTATTTACGGGGATTTTAAATCCAGTCTTTTGCGAGGTGGGGAGTAGTGTGTTTTTGGCGAAAGAATTTATGTGACCAAGTTTCGCAATATTTTCAGTGTTATGAAGGCTTTATGACTACTCATCTGTGCTAAAATTTCCTGATTAGTGTAAATTTAAGTAACAGTGGCAATATCATTTACTGTACACTTGTATTAATTTACGTATTAGGAATACTTGGTTACGAGATGCCATTCTGAATTTACACTATTTAGAATATTTACAAAAATCACCACTCCCACGAACGAACTAATACTCTCAGTATTTATCGTGCATTAACTAATACGACCATTATTTCCACGAACGAGCTCCCCTTGAGGGTTGGGGTGATAGAATGTATCCACGGTATCCCCTGCCTGTCGTAAGAGGAGATAACACGGTGTAAGCCTGAGAGGCTCTGATCTTGGGAGGCTCCTAGCTTAGTCCGGTATTGGTCCCCATTACATGTGCCAAGTTCTTCACTTTCATCATTCCTAACTGACCTTCCTTGGTCAACTCTCGTTCTCTTCGGACTCCGACGGTAACCCTTCATTTTTCTTTGCCGATACCCTCATTCTTCGAAGGATTGGACCTATTTTTTCTTTTGTTATTAGTGTTAGAAAGGATGGTTGCCCTGTTCTGATTCCTCTCAAAACAATCATCTCCACAACCACGAACGAACTAATATTCTAACTAATCAACAACAACAAAACAACATTAAAAACAGCTCACAAAGAGCAAAGTAACTCCATCTGTATTAGGTATTGCATCAGTGGACCACCAAACGAAGATGGTAACGACAAACCGTTGTGTGTTTGAAAATCCACCAACATTTAGAAATTAGGAACGAGAATTCTATTTGTGCACAGACAAAGGCAACGAAGTTCAATATGCCTACAAGGAAAAAAAGAACATGACTGAGTCAACTATTCTCTCCCTCTGAATGGACGATGTGTGCCATTGCTGGCGGGATCTAGTGTTTACAGTGCACTATGTTTTCTGGTATGGGCTAGAGCAATTTTGTTACTTTCATTGATCTGTCTCAGCTTTAACTTATTCTTGGCTTTGACAAAATGAAAGTGACTGAGGTATGAGTGATGCTAGTAATGCCATTCCTTCTGCAGCCAGTCCCTGCTATGGATGGTGTGAAAATATTGCTCGTAGGGTCAGTTGGTGCATGCATTTCAGTGGGCTTGGCAGACTGATATGTAATAGCAACTTCTGGCTCGGTGAGGGAAGCAACGGGAATCTACCTCACTCCTCATTTCCCTAGTACGCCTCTTCAGTGATGCCTAGGCCATCTATGACAGCTGATGGCGGAGCTTTTGAGGATCCAACCAGCCTTCGGACTGAGGACTAAACATAGGCCTACTGTACACATGGACGATGTAAGTGTGATTGACTGTGATTGCTGTTTTAAGCAACAAAACAACGAGGCTGGTAGCCAGAGTAATCTACTCCAGGGGTCTCCATTTAATGGCGTGTGGTCTCCGAAGAGGCCTGGTGCAGGTCTTTCGAGTTAACGCCGTATAGGTGACCTGCGCCTATGTGAGGATGGGGCTCTACCTAGGGTGAATTCTAATGATGAAGACGGCACACACACACCAAGCTCTCGAGCCATTGAAATTGACCAATTAAGGTTAAAATGTCTGATCCGGCCGGGAATTCAACCCGGGACTCCCTGGACCAAAGGCCACAACGCTAGTCATTTAGCCATGAATCCGGGCAGGATCTTCCACGATTTGTAAGAGACATGGCTTTGATTCCAACTTGTGTCTAGCGCCTGACAATGTGAAGCCACTCGGCTGCGCTCGGGTGAGATCTGTCGGCTATACTCGGCCGTGCTCGGGTGAGATCTGTCGACTATACTCGACCGTGCTCGGGTAACATCTGTCGGCTATATTCTATTGGCGCACATTAAGATAGTAATGGAATATCAGTGTCCAAATATTAGGCAATACCCTCGTTACAATTACTAACTAGTATATTTGTTACGGACTTTGCAATATTGAACTTTCCGATAGCAATGGGACACCAGTATTCAAATATTACTACAATATGATAGAAGCTTGAGACATGTTTCGGCATGAGAGATGTCGACAGAGATGCACTGGGCGTTGAAGTCAAGCTGGCTAAGAAACTACTGTGTATTCTATTCAAGGGATTGCCAACATTTTATAGAATAGTCTCCCGGTTTCGTTATATTTCACTTATTCGCTAACTGGAAAGCAGGTGGCAAAATTTACATTAGATGCCATTGAAGCAGTCAAAGAACATGGTTTTCAAGTTCTTACGAGTTACTTTACTTCGCACCGACACAGATAGGTCTAATGGTGACGATGGGATAAAAAAGGGCTAGAAGTGGGAAGGAAGCGGTCGTGCACTTAATTAAGGTACAGCCCCAACATTTGCTTGGTATGAAAATGGAAAAGCACGGAAAACCACCTTCAGGTCTGCCGACAGTGTGGTTCTAACCACTATCTCCCGAATACAAGCTCAATGCTGCGCGCCCTTAACCGCACGGCCAACTCACTCGGTGGTTTTCAAGTTCTTCGAATAGTAACCGATAATTAACAGGTTAATGTTTCAATGTTTGAAACATTATGTGGGAGACGTGGTACTTTTGGAGCATGAAATAACACATCCATCCGATAATGGAAGGTCACTATTTCTTTGTTATGAATCTAGTCATCTTTTGTATCGCTTCTGACAATTGTCTCTTGATTTTTTTATTGCAGCTCTGCATTACCTTCCTCGAAATGAATTACTAAACTGCTCCAGTCTCATGAAAGACAAATTCACGAGAGAAATATAATGTGACTCTTGTAATGATGGGCTTCCACAGTTCTTTTTAGAAATACTTTTAAAGCCACTTTTAATTAACATTGTTACAAATTATTTACTGAAGTGCGAGCGATTTATAAAATTCAATAGAAACCTCTCAACAGGAAGATTTTAAAACTTCAGTGAAATCTATAAAACATACGCAGCGTTAATATGGTAACTTTTTATTCATTTACCTACTTTCAAAAACCTTCGCATATTGGAGTTGCATGGTTGATTTAAGAAGGTAGTGTAGAAATTAAGATTTGGAAATACCGGTATCGGTGTGAGCTATGATGGGATTTAAGATTAAAATAATTTCTACGAACTGTGCGCATTTGAAAGTTGAGGAAGTAGGGCAATGTAGGGAGCTTAACTGCAAACGTGGTGGGTGATTGTCGAACAATTAGCTTGTCGACACGGCTCACTTGATGCTTCGCTCTAGGGCGCAGCGAGGGATCCAGTCGGCCGAGTTTCCGACTACCATCAGCTGCTTATCTGCCGGCCGTATTGTATTTCATAGGTCACGGACCGAACTTAGCCGAGTTACTCCGAGTGGCTGCACATTGTCAGGCGCTAGACATAAGTTTGATTCCACTGCAATAGCTCATGACGTAGAAGGACCAGGCCAACGTAGAATATACTTAAAACATTGCGTAAACCCGAAATAATAATGCACTGTAATATCAATTATTTGTAGCCTATTCTAATTATTGTAACCTAACAAATCATAATAATCCAGAATCATATCAGGTCTTTTCAAATGAACACAAAATAGGTCGTGTTTCAAAGTAATCTGTTCTTCTGTACAGTACACACCTCATACACACAAGAAGCTACGGAGCAAAATGAACTAATCAGACGCTGCTAAAATCACACCGAGCCGCGAATCAAACTCGGGATCCTCCACTGAAAGGCAACTCCCAGAGGCTCTCATCTTGGGAACTTTGCTTGGCGACCGTGCAAACCCTAGTTGATTCTTGCGTTTTGTTTTCCACTTAGGCTACATGAATCAAACTCCTGATTTTCAACTTCTGTACAGACCTTACTTGGTCAACACTTGTTCCCTTTCAAACCCGACAGTATTAGGGTTGCGACGACTAGGGAGCTTTTCTTTCTTTCTTTCTTTCTTTCTTTCTTTCTTTCTTTCTTTCTTTTGTAAATATCTTCATTCTTCGAAGGATCGGGCACTTTCTGTTTTCCCTCTGATTAATGTTAAGAGTGCTTGGACTGGATAGCCAAGAATTCATCGCGCTGACCTCACGATGCTTCGTAAGCCGCAAACCTTCGGTCACCTGATAGGCCAAGGCTCATAAGGGGCTATAGTGCCTTGGATTCTTCACGTAGATTTTTTAATATAATTTCGGAGCCGTACTTCGGCCTGTGAACGTTATAGAAACATGGGAGGTTTCTAGACAATACGTGCGACAACATTGTTCAGTGTCTCATTTTAAAGAGGAAGGACACACAGATCTAACAACAAAAGTCTGACCTCAGTATGAAGTCATCAGGTGATGCAATTATGCTGCTATTTTGAGGTACAAAAATGGTTATGCTGCGTGATTACAATATTAGAGTAGCTGTGTACTCCAGAGCTGTATCATGTCGTGTGAGGCGTCGCTTGATTTGTGTCCGTGGCTTCTACAAGTAAACGGCAGAACAGTGATCATGTGAGAAAACTGTGGTGTGAAGAAATACGATTTTTTATTTCGTAAATTGCAATGGCATATGGACAATTAACGGCTTCAAAAATATTAAAAACTCATTCGAGAGTATAGAGCGGCCTGTCATAATATCAAAAACTTCAAAAATCACCAATGTCAATCATTAAATGGTTTATAGGAAGAGTCTGAATTTTAAGGCGGCCGAGCATTGTGAGGTGATTTTGGCGTTGCTGGAACCCTGCCTGGCACATTACTGCCCCAATGGGGGAAAATTATTTGGAACTTATATCTTAAAGTCCGCCTCTGTGGTGTAGTGGTTAGTGTGATTAGCTGCTGCCCCCGGAGGCTCGGGTTCGATTCCCGGCTCTGCCACGAAATTTGAAAAGTGGTACGAGGGTTGGAACGGCGTCCTCTCAGCCTCGTGAAGTCAACTGAGTAGATGGGGAAGGGGGGAGGGGGTCGATTCCCTCCTCAGCCACCCTCAAAGTGGTTTTCCGTGGTTTCCCACTTCTCCAGGAAAATTCCGGGATGGTAACTAACTTAAGGCCACGGCTGCTTCCTTCCCTCTTCCTTGTCTATCCCTTTCAATCTTACCATCCCCCCCCACAAGATCCTTGTTCAGCATAGCAGGTGAGGACGCTTGGGTGAAGTACTTGTCCTCCTCTCCAGTTGTATCCCCACAACCCAAAGACTCACGTTCCAGAACACTGCCCTTAAGTCCGGGGGAACAACCAACACTGGACGGTAAACGGATTATGAAAGAAAGAATGAAAGGAAGATGTCCTCAAAGATTTTTTAAAATACTTTTTAATGTCCTATTCGATCTTAAAGATGTCAACATTTGTTTTAAGGATTAAGAAAATGTCAAGAATAACATTTCAAACCTATTCGACGGTACAGTATTTATCAGGCGTAGCGAATTTTAAGTCAAAGCTTGCGGCCTTGCCTCCAAGTATACTGTTCCGTTCGAATGTTTTAATGTTAAGAGAGGATGGTTGCCCAGTTTCTACTCAAGACAGTAATCATAATCAGCAGGACCACCACCTCTGATCCGGTCATTGCGACGATGACCAGCTGGCTACTAATTACAGAAAAGAAAATGACCTATGCTTTTTAGTGCCGGGAGTGTCCGAGGACAAGTTCGGCTCGCCAGGTCCAGATCTTTTGATTTGACTCCCGTGGGCGACATGCGCGTCGTCATGAGAATGAAATGATGATGAAGACGACACATACACCCAGCCCCCGTGTCAGCGGAATTAACCAATTATAGTTAAAATTCCCGACCCTGTCGGGAATCGAAATCGGTACCTCTGTGACCAAAGGCCAGCACGCTAACCATTTAGCCATGGAGCCGGCCACTAATTAGAGAGAGAGAGAAAGAGAGAGAGAGAGAGGTGTGTGTGTGTGTGTGTGTGTGTGTGTGTGTGTGTGTGTGTGTGTGTGTGTGTGTGTGTGTGTGCTAATTGCGTCATCCTACATTAAATAAGATCAATACAATCAGTGTTTTATTCGTAACTGTATTGACGTAAGTGATATCGACTCCACAATTACAACTCCTCATACATTTCTGAGTTTCATTTACTCAGTGATGTGTCTGTGGTGGTCCAAATAAATGCGTATATCCTCTATAGAACATTGGTCTAATATATGGTCCATGGCGTCCGGTTTCTAATACGGTAGGCTATAATGTTTTATGACGGCACCTTACAGTATATGACTCATGCCAGTGCATCTTCACCATTATTTATGCAGCGTGTAGTTCAATCAATCAATCAATCAATCAATCAATCAATCAATCAATCAATCAATCAATCAATCAATCAATCAATCAATCAATCAATCAATCAATCAATCAATCAATGATCTGCATTTAGGACAGTCGGCCCTGTAGGTAGTTTACCTAGTCTTTTCTTAAATAATTTCAAACAATTTAGTAAATTATTCCGATCGCTAACTCCTCTTTCTTTAAACGAATATTGGTCCCAATTCGTCCTCTTGAATTCCAACTTTATCTTCATATTGTGATCTTTCCTACTCTTAAAATCACCACTCAAACTTATTCGGACCGGGTGAGTTGGCTGTGCGGTTAGGGGGCGCAGTTGTGAGCTTGCTTCCGGGAGATAGTGGGTTCGAACCCCAATGCCAGCAGCCCTGAAGATGATTTTCAGTGGTTTCCCATTTTCACACCAGCTAAATGCTGGGGCTGTGCCTTAAATAAGGCCACGGTCGCTTCCTTCCCACTCCTAGGCATTTCTTATCCCATTGTGTCGGTGCAACGTAAAGCAAAATTATAAAAAAAAAAGTAATATCATTTCACGCCATCCCTCCACTAACAGCTCGGAACATACCGCTTAGTCCAGCATCTCGTCACCTTACTCCCAAGTCTTCCCAACCCAAACTTCGCAACATTTAGCCTACGTAACGTTACTCTTTTGTCGGAAATCACCCAAAACAAATCGAGCTGCTTTCCTTTGGATTTTCCCCAGTTTTCGTATCAAGTAGTTCTGGTATGGGTCACATACACTGGAATCATACTACAATTGTGGTCTTACCAGAGACTTATATTTCTCTCTCCTTTACGTCCTTACCACAACCCCGAACTACCCTCATAACCATGTGAAGAGTTCTGTAACCCTTATTTACAATTCTGTGTGTGTGATTACCCCAATGAAGGTCTTTCTTTATATTAACACCTAGGTACTTAACAGTGATCCCAATGAGGACCTTTCCCCATTAAAACTGAGAGGACCTTTCCCCTTTGTGAAATCACAATCTAACTTTCCACGTCGTTTATCATCATACCATTGCCTGCCGTCCATCTGCCAACGTTTGCGAGGTCTTTTCTGTAGTCGCTCCACAATCTTTTAACGTATATCAGGGATGGCAAACCTTTACCGACGAGCGTGTCAATAATAATAATAATAATCGTATTGCCTCAGCTACCATGTCCAGGCATTTCAATTTGACTACCATCTGGCTGTCTGTTTGTCAATTTCGACGTTCTGTTTTACTCTAGGCCCACTAGATGGCAGACCGAGTAAACCGGAACTCTCTTAGGCGTCTATGGCTGAGATTTAATTAATTTTGTCGGGTAAACACCAAATGTGTCACCAGATATCTTTTACATGCCGACATCGTACGACATGGAGTGTCGAATGGACTTTTTTTCGCCCTTCAAAAATCCGACTACCTCTGCCGCTATCTTGGGATCCGGAGGCCGACACTGTACCACTGATCCAATAAGGTCTTGTTTATTACTTCGTGCTGTCTAGTGCTCCACCGGATATTTTGCTTTAAAATCATCAGGGAACCTATCATCTGTCTTCATTTAGGTATTAGGTTACATTACAGATACCGGGCGAGTTGGCCGTGCGGTTAGGGGCGCGGCTGTGAGCTCGCATCCCACTGTCGGCATCCCTCAAGATGGTTTTCCGTGGTTTCCCATTTTCACACCAGGCAAATCCTGGGGTTCTACCTTAATTAAGGCCACGGCCGATTCCTTCCCATTCCTAGGCCTTTCCTATTTCATCGTCGCCATAGGACCTATCTGTGTCGGTGCGACGTAAAGCAAATAAAAAAATGCATTACAGAAAAATCCATTCGACTGAATGTTTCATGATTTTATTTTGTAAAAATCACTGAAGGTCCGCCTCTGTGGTGTAGTGGTTAGCGTGATTAGCTGCCACCCCCGGAGGCCCGGGTTCGATTCCCGGCTCTGCCACGAAATTTGAAAAAGTGGTACGAGGGCTGGAACGGGGTCCACTCAGCCTCGGGAGGTCAACTGAGTAGAGGTGGGTTCGATTCCCACCTCAGCCATCCTGGAAGTGGTTTTCCGTGGTTTCCCACTTCTCCTCCGGCCAAATGCCGGGATGGTACCTAACTTAAGGCCACGGCCGCTTCCTTCCCTCTTCCATGCCTATCCCTTCCAATCTTCCCATCCCTCCACGAGGCCCCTGTTCAGCATAGCAGGTGAGGCCGCCTTGGCGAGGTACTGGTCATACTTCCCAGTTGTATCCCCCGACCAAGAGTCTGAAGCTCCAGGACACTGCCCTTGAGGCGGTAAAGGTGGGATCCCTCGCTAAGTCCGAGGGAAAACCCGAACCTGGAGGGTAAACAGATGATGATGATGATGATGAAAAATCACTGAAAGTTACATTTAAAAACAGGTAAATTTTAAGAATATGGTCATATAAATAATAATAATAATAATAATAATAATAATAATAATAATAATAATAATAATAATAATAATAATAATAATAATAATAATAATAATAATAACAATAATTTCCTGTGGCTATTTCTAGCCGAGTGCAGTCCTTGAAAGGCAGACCCTCCGATGTGGGTGGGCGGCATCTGCTATGTGTATGTAACTGCGTGCTATTGTGGTGGAGGATAGAGTTATGTGTGGTGTGTGAGTTGCAGGGATGTTGGGGACAGCACAAACACGCAGCCCCCGAGCCACTGGAATCAACCAATGAAGGTTCCTTCCCTCTTCCATGCCTATCCCTTCCAATCTTCCCATCGAACCCGAAGCCCTTTGAACCGAAGAGCAGTACGCTGACCATTAAGCCAACGAGTCGGACATATATAATTAATTGAAACATACTTAAAAAAAAGGGGTAATATTAAAATATAGAAAATACTATGTTGCTAGATTTCCGACCTTTTTATTAAATATTAAAACATTAAAAACGATGTCCGCCTCTGTGGTGTAGTGGTTAGCGTGATTAGCTGCCACCCCCGGAGGCCCGGGTTCGATTCCCGGCTCTGCCACGAAATTTGAAAAGTGGTACGAGAGCTGGAACGGGGTCCACTCAGCCTCGGGAGGTCAACTGAGTAGAGGTGGGTTCGATTCCCACCTCAGCCATCCTGGAAGTGGTTTTCCGTGCTTTCCCACTTCTCCTCCAGGCGAATGCCGGGATGGTACCTAACTTAAGGCCACGGCCTCTTCCTTGCCTATCCCTTCCAATCTACCCATCCCTCCACAAGGCCCCTGTTCAGCATAGCAGGTGAGGCCGCCTGGGCGAGGTACTGGTCATACTCCCCAGTTGTATCCCCCGACCAAGAGTCTGAAGCTCCAGGACACTGCCCTTGAGGCGGTAGAGGTGGGATCCCTTGCTAAGTCCGAGGGAAAACCCGAACCTGGAGGGTAAACAGATGATGATGATGATGAAAAAAGATGTTGGTATGTTGTCTGACTTGGCACAGAAGTCGTGTTCGCGTGTCACCTAATACACGCGTGTCATAGGTTCGCCACCCCTGGTCTATACAGTATAACATCATCCACAGAAAGCTTTACCTCTTGATTTCAGTTCTTTACGCTCATCATGTATAATATACATACGGAAACATAAAGGTCCGATAATACTGACTTGAGGAACTCCCCTCTTAATGATTACAGTTGAGGTATGTTCCAACGACCATATTCTGGCATTATAATGATATACTGTACAATATCTAATTTTAAAAACTCAGTGTTATACAATTCGTTTTCTCGGTAAGAACATATAGATGCCGACACACTAACAGTGCTGTATACATTAGCTACTGGTATGAGCGTAAAATGGGCTGTCATTTTCATCAACGTATCGATTTAATAGAGAGATATTCATCGGGATTACTGCCGGTAATAAGCCTCCAGCTTATAATGAAATATTATCCGTAATTGAAAGTAAAAAATATAATTCATTCTTTTTCAGCAACAAAGAATTCTAATAAAGAACTCGTTCATTATTAAGAGCAGACTAGATTTGATATGATTTTAATTACAGTATCCTTGATCGCGACACTCTGTTATGGATGGCTGTATATTTCGAGCTCATAATAAACGCACTATAATGCTCATGGTAATAAATCTAATCAGTTATTACTAAATACCAATTTATTTTTGTCTCACCCATGTAAGCGATAGAGGTGACAGATATGGAAGAAACGACAATAATTATTACTGTGATTAGATGAGAAGGATTGCAAGTAGGCATTTCCAATGAGGATATAAAGACTGACTTAAATCCGTAGGCCTATGAAGCTGTGTTTATGGGCCGGTGTTATGTAGGGCGAATGGTAGATGATTTGTTAAATATTTGTTATATTACTGTCTCCCAGCAGAGGTAGTCCTATAGGCTCCATAGCTGAATGTTAAGCAGCGAGATTTTCGGATCAGATCTGGTGCTGATAATTGTTTTAAGTAAAACTGGGGAACCGTCCTCTCTTAACATTAATCAGAGGAAATATAGAAGTGATCCGATTCTTCGATAAATGAAAATATCGGCAAAATAAATAAATGCACAAATAAATAAATAAATAAATAAATAAATTAAATAAATAAATAAATAAATAAATAAATAAATAAATAAATAAATATAAAGGCATGGAATTGAAGGATATTCTACGCCTCACAAATCTAATGCCGTCGGAATCGGAAGGGAACAAGAGTTGATCAACGGAGATCGGATAAGAAATATGAAAATGAGTAGACTGGACAAGTAAGTGGAAGCAATCCCGCTAGACTCACTAGAGGCCTATTGATCGCCAACGTACTCGACCAAGACGAGACCCTCTGCGGTTGCCCATTTAGTCGAGGATCCTGGGTTTGAATCGCGACCCTGCGGGATTTTAGCACCGTCTATTTAATTCCTCTGGCTCTGTAGTGTGTTGTGTTTATATGAAATGGTACGGAATGCATTGCACAATAAAACCTATTACTTCGATACAGTTTAAACGGACTCACTATTAGATTTAGAATAAAATTCTCAGTCCGCCTCTGTGGTGTAGTGGTTAGTGTGATTAGCTGCCACCCCCGGAGGTCCGGGTTCGATTCCCGGCTCTACCACGAAATTTGAAAAGTTACACGAGGGCTGGAACGGGGTCCACTCAGCCTCGTGAGGTCAACTGAGTAGAGGTGGGTTCGATTCCCACCTCAGCCATCCTGGAAGTGGTTTTCCGTGGTTTCCCACTTCTCCTCCAGGCGAATGCCGGGATGGTACCTAACTTAAGGCCACGGCCGCTTCCTTCCCTCATCCTTGCCTATCCCTTCCAATCTTCCCATCCCTCCATAAGGCCCCTGTTCAGCTTAGCAAGTGAGGCCGCCTGGGCGAGGTACTGGTCATTCTCCCCAGTTGTATCCCCCGACCAAGAGTCTGAAGCTCCAGGACCCTGCCCTTGAGGCGGTAGAGGTGGGATCCCTCGCTGAGTCCGAGTGAAAAGCCGAACCTGGAGGGTAAACAGATGATGATGATGATGATAAAATTCTCAGACATCACATAGAGCATAACGTCAACAAGGCATGTTCCAATTAGGCTCCGTTATTAGAAGTTATAATTTGTTTGAACCAGCTACGATATTCTGCCTCCTTTCGGAGCTTTTTTTAAATGTTAAAATATACCTCATTTACAGAGGATATTCAAATACATTCCTATAATATGCTTACGGAGCTTTATTGAATATCTCTTTTAAACACGAACTATTACATGTTGCAGGATACATTTTAAATCAGGTTATTATTATAAATACGACAAGACTCCAGATTTTCGTGCCGTGTAAGGCAACTTGGCTGAATGATCAGCGTTAAGGCCTCCGGTTCAGAGAGTCACGAGTTCGATTCCCGGTCGGTTCGGGGATTTTAATTACGTGTGATTAATTCTTTTAGCTCAGGAACTGGTTTCTAAATATGTGAGAAGTAATCTGGGCGTGGATAGTACGCCCGAACACAGCGCTAAACGTCCCTACAAACATAAGTTAAGTCCTATGGTCAATCGTTGACGACCGAGCTCGATAGCTGCAGTTGCTTAAGTGCGGCCAGTATCCAGTATTCGGGAGATAGTAGGTTCGAACCCCACTGTTGGCGGCCCTGAAGATGGTTTTCCGTGGTTTCCCATTTTCACACCAGGCAAATGCTGGGGCTGTACCTTAATTAAGGCCACGGCCACTTCCTCCCCACTCCTAGCCCTTTCCTGTCCCATCGTCGCCAAAAGACCTATCTGTGTCGGTGCGACGTAAAGCAACTAGCAAAAAAGAAAAAAAACAATCGTTGACGAGTTACAGACAATCTACAGTTGTACTGGAATTATTGGTACCTTCGAGTAGCTGTAGCCATGCTTGTATACAAGAAGTGCGCAAAATATGTCATAAGTTTGGTGGCTACCGAACTGCCTATTTGAGTGCTGTTGGGAATCATTCACAACGTTATCAATGAGACACTATTAACGTTATTTTAGTCATTTGGGAAGAACAGACATCATCGAAATCGTAAAGAATTAAATGATACGAGGCCTTAAAACAGAATTCCAAAATGAATATGAAATATCTCTTCCACTTCAGCCGACAACATAAACGATCAACCATAGGACGTAAGTTCATTCGTGGATCCCCGAGTACTTCACTTTATAGACTAGCCTCTTACTGATGGGAATATCCGCACGACTAGTTGGTAGAACTCCTATAACAACAGTGCAGTAGTGGAGGAATTGGAGGACGCAGCCGTCTTGTTGTTAGCACTATTGAGTTACTTCATTTTGGATGTCTTAGTGAGGACGGCATTGTGAAAATCGGCATGCGACTTTTCAGTCTATTGCAAAAATTTCCATTGCAGTCCAAAACTCTAGTGTGAGTAAAATTTAGAGTTGAAATGTTTTAGAATTTTCTTGGTAGATTGATGTGTTGGTTCAGTATGTCGCCACAAACTAAGACATGCCATTCGAAGGTTACGTTAGGAAAATAATTTTGTTTGTTCCAAATGTAGTTCTTCTGTAGTGTAGGCCTACAGCCCTGATAGTTTGGAAACTGCTTCCTTCACACCTGATGCCTATTCTTCTCGATCAACAGCTGTTGCACTCATTTTCTCACTCGTCTAGGGCCTACATCATCTTGTCATATAATTTGGGATCTTCCTTTCCTTCTCCGACTATCAGGCTCACCATGAAATAGCCTACTCATTTTACTGCTCTTTCCTCTGCTGTTCTCACCAAATGCCTCAACCATTCCAATCTCCTTATTTTATTATGGTCCAGACCTGGTTCACTCTGGCATAATAATTCCATATAAACATCACAATATTCGAAGCTTTATTTATTTATTTATTTAATTTATTTATTTATTTATTTATTTATTTATTTATTTATTATTTATTTATTTATTTATTTATTTATTTACTGTGTTTCACATCATTAGGTTTGTACCTACAAACCTAATGATGTGAAACACATATACATTAAACGAAAATAGAACATTATTTAACCCCAATGAAAGTACTTGTAACATTAAGAAAAATAAAATCATTCATATGATACACTTTTCTTCAGTAGGCCTACCATAAAATCGATCAATCGAAAACAATATTACAAATATTCAGTTATAGCCTGTATGCACATCATTTTACAAGGCATTTACTAACTATTGAACCGGGCGAGTGGCCGTGCGGTTATGGGTGTTCAGCTCAGCTGAGAGCTTGCATCCGGAAGATAGTGGGTTCGAACCCCACTGTTGGCGGTCCTGAAGATGGTTTTCTGTGGTTTCCCGTTTTTACACCAGGCAAAGGCTGGAAATGTACCTTCATTAAGGATACGGGCGCTTCCTTCTCATTCCTAGATCTTTCCTATCCCTTCGTCGCCATAAGACATATCTGTGTCGGTGCGACGTAAAGCAAATAGTAAAAAAACCTAATTATTGTAAACCTGTATTATTACCATTATAAATGTTGTCCGACTCGTTGGCTGAATGGTCAACGTACTGGCCTTCCGTTCATAGGGTCCCGGGTTCGATTCTCGGCCGGGTCGAGGATTTTAACCTTCATTGGTTAATTCCAATCGCCCGGGGGTTGGGTGTTTGTGCTGTCTCCAACATCCCTGCAAATCACACACCACGCATAACACTATCCTCCACCACAATAACACGCAGTTACCTACACATGGCAGATGCCGCCCACCCTCATCGGAGGGTCTGCCTTACAAGGGCTGCACTCGGCTAGAAATAGCCACACGAAATTATTATTATAAATGATGGTGGTAGGTTCTAGTAATATTATCGGAGATGAATTATGATAACGGTAGTGATGTTTTCGAAGACGATGTTAATAATAATAATAATAATAATAATATCGATGAGTTAGAAGGTATCAGTAGAAACAAGGAAGTGAACTAAAACTATGAGCTTAACAATAAACGTTATAGCTCTATACTGCTTCTGACTGAAAGTTTATATTTTCACAGAACAGTTTATTTCTCAACATGCTATTTTTCTTATAATTTTCCTCACGTAACAGTGAGCGCTAGTCAGTAGAACTAAATAGAGAGAAGTGTCAAATCTACAAGTCCATCATCCCACAGTATCGGAAAAAATAACTTAACGTTTATTGAAATTACAGGTTTAATGATAGGTAGGCCTATTAAAGGGATAATAGCCACAGCCTGCGACACACTTTGGTTAATGAAGAGTGTTTATACATTGTGAAATGTTTTCTAAGTATTCATAGGAACCATTTATATATTAATGCAGAATTGATGATCATGATAGGCCTAGTCTACAAAAATTATTTATTGTACTTTTAAAGTAATTTCGATATTGTCTAAATTAATGATAGTGCAAACGTGTTATTTGGATTTTTTTTTTTGGTATGGGCTTTACGTCGCACCGACACAGATAGGTCTTATGGCGACGATGGGATAGGGAAGGCCGAGGAGTTGGAAGGAAGCGGCCGTGGCCTTAATTAAGGTACAGCCCCAGCATTTGCCTGGTGTGAAAATGGGAAACCACGGAAAACCATCTTCAGGGCTGCCGATAGTGGGATTCGAACCTACTATCTCCCGGATGCAAGCTCACAGCCGCGCGCCTCTACGCGCACGGCCAACTCGCCCGGTATTTGGATTTTTAAATGCACTATTGTTTTTTTGTTATTTTAGAATAACATTTCGAAGAGGAGGACAGTGCTGGCCTAAAAAGCGTTCATAAACAAAAGTAATTTGCTGACAGGTAAACACATGGTTATGCAAAGTCTTTGTGACATCCTTTGTGTAGAGCGTGCTGCAATATGGTTGTGAATCCTGGACATTAACTAAACAAGACAGGAAACGGGGAAGTGTGCTGAGGATTAGGTGAGAGCGTCATGAACAAAATCAAATCCAAGAGAAAGTTACTCACGATGATAGGGAAAAGGGCGGACAAATTTCTTGGGCATACCCTACGACATAAGAGATTCTCAACCAATCTTCTTGTTGAGGGAAGGAGAGGGTGAGGAAGAACAAGGACCAAATACCTTCAAGATTTGATGCTAGGTCTTCGAAATGCCACCTACCATGAGGTGTAAATGTGAATTTGTTGTGCAATTCTTTTCACTCACATTTCCAATGAGGTCAGGTGCTAGTAGCTTACCTTTTTAAACACATGCCGCCCTCCTGACAATATTTAATATCTGGCAGAAACGGGAATCGAACCCAGGCCTCCGAGGACGGCAGTTAATAGCACTAAGCGTTATACTATGGAGATGGACTACACCGAGAATAATTGCGAAGATGAAGACAGGGGATTGTGCTTGCGTTGACGAGGCATCGAATTTTTGAAACTAATAAATGTTAACCGAATTATATTGAAAGCTTTGATAACCTACAGTAGGCATCGTCCAATATTATAGCAAGAGTGTAATAAAGTGTAGGCTTAAAATAAAATAGAACGAGTAGGTCTTGTAGTTATACTCTAATGACGCAGGAGGCAAGCACATAAAAGTACCAGTACTGTTGATATGATAGGACAATCGCTACGACTAGAAGCTAGACAGTATTGTTATGATATAGAAGGATATAGCTGAGCGATACAATTGTGAAGCAACCTTTTATTTTTATTTTTGAACTCCACACCCCCCTCTCATGTCAGCAACAGGCAAACTCATGGAACAGTGAATTAGTTACAATTCAGTTAATGGATTACAATTACTGCTTCCGTTCACGCAAATGGAATCAATCAGTGCATCGTTAGCGAATCAATTAAAGAGCTAAACTGGCAGATACGAGAAGATTGAGAAGAATCTAAACAATTTCAGCGTCCTAATAGAATGAGGGTGAGAACAAGCAATTCTGGGGGAGTAGAGGAACTATTCACGAGTCACTCAAAACGCATGCATGCCTTATCTAAGAAGATGTAAATACCTATTAACAGATCTTCTACTAACGTTTTCATATCTTAAAGTTTTTTTTACACGTGGTTCAACGACTCTCTAACCCAGACACGTTTTCCGCGACGATTCGATAGCAAAGGGAAGGCCGTGACTTGGTACAGCCTGGTGTGAAAATGGCAAACCTTCTTCAAGGCTTTCGATGATGGGGTTTGAATCCACCGTCTTTTGAATGTTAGCTTAAAGCTACGCGGTTTGTATATACTAACGCAGCCAACTCGCTCGGTTTTAACAAAGTAGTAGGCCTGTAAGATGGTGATAGTAGCCATTATTGGTGCTTGGGTGGAGCAGGAGCTACACTAAACAGAGGGAGAAAAAGGAAGAGTTTCTATCCTTTGAAGAATGAGGGCAACGAAAGGCGTGAAAATGAAGGACTCTGTAGATCTCCTAAACTTAATAGCATCGAGATAGGAAGAAAACAAGAGTTGACCAAGGGAAGTCGGATAATATAGATAGACTAGCAAATGTACCCGTGCTTCGCTACGGTATTCTGCATTGTATACGAATATTGAAGTAAATACTGTACATGCAGTAAATAAGATTGTTTTAAAATAGCATGTCTCTTAGCGTTATCCGAGAAACAATATGCAGAGGTCCCCATACGTTGTTTCCAGTGTAAAGTGCTTGTTACGGATTTGTGATGATAACGACAGGCTCACTTCCCTACTGCGATTCACAATCGAGTTGGGAAGTTTACATTATAATTGCAGGCCCCATTGCCTACTGCGCGGTCACAATCTATTTGGGGAGTTTCCGTTACAATTGCAGGCCCCCTTTCCTACCTCCAGACATATTACAAATTGAAGAGTTTTTATTATAATGGCAGGAAACTTCCCTACAACCAGTCAAAATTGAGTTGTGCAGTTATCATTATAATGATAGGCCCCTTTTCCAACTGCCAGCCAGCTTCCTGCCAGTCACACCAAGTTGATGAGTTTCCATCAAAATAGCAGGCCAGTATGCCTAATGCCAGGCACATTTTAGATGGGTACATCTGTTTATAACTGCGGGAACGCTTGCCTACAGCCAAAGACTGTATGCTGCATGCTCCCTTGCCTTCTGAAAGTCAAATCGAGAAGTGAATTATTCATTACAATGGTAGGCCTGCCTCATTAATGCCAGTTACACAGGAATTGGAGAAGGACTCCATTCCTACTGCCAGTCATAGTCGGTGTGCGGAGTACTGATTACAATAGCAGACACACCCTTTCTCGATCGCTACAAAATCGACATCAGTGAATATATATAGTTCGACATACGAAAGTATGTGCTTGTTTACAATATTGCAGACCTTCATTTACAGATTAACTGCTTCTAAACGGTACATCATATCGAGAAAAGATTGTACCATAAGACGCCGGATTTAGCGGCCTAAATTGCTGGTCATATGATATCTCATCTATTCATGGGTCAGATTGAGTTAGAAACTTGGGTAAAATTTGTGTAAGATTATCTCACATTGCATTGCTTTTCGGATAATTAAGTGACAGCTACATACATAGCATTTGGCTCACATATGGCTACTGGGTGGACCAATTTTCGTGTAGAGTATGATGATTCTATCTTTCCTCTAAGTGATGGAAGGTATGAATTATGTATGTGAAAAGTACTACTTTACTTAAGATCGAGAAATAGAGAAAAGTCAAACGTAAAATGGATATAAATACGACAAAAAGTCGTACGACCAAGGTTGTAGATCACTCCAAATTGAACGGGGATTGTGCCATCCGTTATGTGATGATACTTCCCGAAGGTCTGCACCATCATTAAAATTGCCTCCATATTTCGATATTCTTCGGGATAGAAAGGGAAAAATTTAAAGCTCTTGGAAGTTTTCCGCCCGTTACAGGCTAAGTCGTAAAATTTTGCCAAATTTCAGTTTTCTTTCTCGACTGGCAGATTATGCCGCAATCTGGGTTTTCAGTGAGAAGTGTAAAAAGTAGAACTTTCAAGATACTAAACCAAAAAATATGCAGATGATCATTATTACCCCTTAAGCGTGTAGCTGTTCGAAAATTTCGACAAAATAGTCTATGTACAGGCACACAGTAGTTACGATTTTATTTACATAGATAAATAAGGAACCTGCTCCACGTACAACACCTTTTGGGCTATATCCGCTGGACTTAACCGGAAAAACGGACCGTTTATGATATCTCCCTTATTAATCCTCCTGTCGAAAAAATGCACATGAAAAAAAGTTTTAGAGATGTAATTCCATCATGTTTGGTCGATTTCCAGTCAGGTTGGTCTTGTACTGTATATATTCTGGAAGAGTAAAATCACCATTTCGGTTCCCTATAAACCGCCAGTCCATTCCGGGAACATGAAATGTTATTGACGATTAACACCTACCGTTGGACAGGTGGATGTTAATATAAAGTTTGACTCAAATATCTTCAGTAGTTTTCAAGTTGTAAAACATACGCTTTACACGCACCCGCTCTTGAGTTAAGTCCGGTGGGACTTGTACCGGAAAACGGTCCGTTAATGATATCTCCCTTATTAATCCTCGTATTGAAATGATGCACATGAGGAAAAAGGCCTAGAAATGAATTTCCATTACGGCAGCTAAATTTACATTAAGTTTGGTTGCAAAATGACGGTTTCGGTTTCGTATAATCCCCCAGTCAATTCAGGGATTCAGAAACAATACTTGCCCTAAAACCTACCAAAGGACAGATGGATTCTAAATATCAAGTTTGGTGGAAATATATCCAGTAGTTTCCAAGTTTTAGACAAACAGACAAACAAACAAACAGACAGACACCAAAACAGAATATATGCATATGGTCATTATTACACCTGAAACGGATAACTGTACGGAAATTTCGCCAAAATTGTCAATGTACAGACATACTCTAGAAGTGTAGACCTTTATTTCGATAGTTACTGCTTTGCAACTGTACGACGTATCTACAAACGGACTTCACCATCAGACGCCCCTTTCAGTGCTCTACATGGTTGGTCCTATGACATCTTCTCGTATCTCCTTTATTTATGGGTTAGATTGAGTTAGAGTCATTGAATGGGGTGAAATCTTGTACAGTTTTTGAATGCTACTTTATATTTTTGATTCTCATGTGACAGCTAGAATCATAAAATTTGGCTATAACATTGCCAATGGTCATGTCAATGTGCGTGCCGAATGTCATGATTCTACCTTTCCTATAAGTGTGCCAAATGATAACATATACGTGTAAAAGTACAAAATCAACTTGTGTTTAATGTATTAGGGATAGAAATACGACGAAAAGTCACAGGACAAAAGTTGTAGATCTCTCCAAAATGAAACGCAATTTGCTTTGTGACTTTTGATACGACTTACTGATTAGCCACCAATTACCCCGAAACGAAGGTCTGCACCGCCGTTAAAATTGCATCCATATTTCGGAATTTTCCTGGGCCAGAAGTTATACATTTGCATAGCTTAGAATATTTCCTCAAAGGAAAGGGTGTACAGCATTCGGGATTAGCACTCGCATACATACGTGGTAATTAAGGAAGAAAGTAATACAGTTTAGTAAGTTGAAATTAATAGAAAATAGATTATAACAGAGGACATCCGGATGACGACAAATATATAAATACCAAGTGAATGTATTGGAAAATCAAATGCTCCTCAATAAATTATGCCGGAGTGAGTTATGGATATAAGAAAGCGGTAATCGGAGAGAAATTTAGGCGCAGGGATTCTTAGGTAATCAGATAAGAAGATGAATATTTGTGTTATTACTTATGCTATTCGAGGACGGTTATAACCTCCAATGATATTCCGCCAATATCCCGCAGAATGGCCGATTGACGACTCTCTTGCTTTCTACCCAAGGAACAACCACGAATTTAAAGGA
Source organism: Anabrus simplex (assembly GCF_040414725.1). Lineage (NCBI taxonomy): Eukaryota > Metazoa > Arthropoda > Insecta > Orthoptera > Tettigoniidae > Anabrus > Anabrus simplex. The sequence continues at coordinate 495,799,577 of NC_090265.1, forward strand.
ATGATGAGGAAAATGACAATACGTTACTTCCCTGCTGGCAAGCAGTCAGAGACGTTGCCATGGTAACCCATATATTCGTTATCGCTCTGTCGGTCCCTCAATGCCGAGCATGGTATCGGCAGAAAATAGTAAATTTCTCCGTCATTTGAAGAGTAAGGTAAATTATGAACACAACGAAAGTTGTTTGTGATGAAGAGACCTTTCACATACGGTCCACAGAGTTTGCAGAAAATCAATAGTATAAGAGAAAATGGAGGAAGACCGTTGTGGTTTTCCTATAGACCCCCGTCTTTTCAAAGATTTTAAAATGATATGCATATCGAAACCTTCCCCGGGGTGAGTATACTCTAAATATGAAGTTTGGTTGAGATCTATCCAGCCCTTTCGACGTGATGGTGGAACAAACAAACATTTTTATTCTTTTTATTTTGCTAGTTGCTTTACGTCGCACCGACACAGATAGGTCTTATGGCGACGATGGGACAGGGAAGGGATAGGAGTTGGAAGGAATCGGCCGTGGCCTTAATTAAGGTACAGCCCCAGCATTTGCCTGGTGTGAAAATGGGAAACCACGGAAAACCATTTTCAGAGCTGCCGACAGTGGGGTTCGAACCTACTATCTCCCGAATACTGGATATTGGCCGCACTTAAGCCAAACAAACAAACAAACAAACAAACAAACAAACAAACAAACAAACAAACAAACAAACAAACAAACAAACAAACAAACAAACAAAAACGAACAACTTTATTTATAAGATTATTTTTATACCACTCCCCTCGCCCCCTGCCAAAAGGGTGCTAGGGGTGTCTTACCCTCACGCGGTTTGTCTCCTGATACTAATTGATAAGTGTACCACGTCTGGTGAAATTGCTCCAGTGGTTTAGGAGGAGATGTGTCATATACACACCCACACACCCACGCACACACATACATCAATTTTTATATATAGTAAGAAGAAGAAGATAATATTTTTATATGTAGTTTTTCGATTAATTTTATATCTCACCCCCTTCGCTCCCCACTTGGATTTGCAAAAAATCCGGAGTAATACTATTCATCTCAGAGACCCTGAAATCTATGGATTCGAAACTGTTTTTAATTATTTCTATATCTCACCCCACCCCCCCACCCTTTGCTCCCAACCTAAAAGGGGGCTGGATTTTAAAAAAATTCTAGAGTATCACTTTTCAACTCAGCGACCCCGAAAACTATGAATTCGACACTATTCTCGATTATTATTGTAACTACCACCCCCCTGACCCTCTCCCTTAAGGGCGCTAGGGATGGCTTACCCCCCACAGTGATCGTCTCCCGATAGTAAGTGATTCGTGTACCAAGTTTGGTTGAAATTGCTCCAGTGGTTTAGTTGGAGATGTGTCATTTACACACACACTTCCATTTCTATATATAGTAAGATTTTTACACTCGTTCTTCACCCCCTTTCCATCCCCGCCCAAAGGAGTCCTATGAGTGCCTTACACAACAGTATATTTTTTTCCCAGATATTAAGTCTTATTTGTACCTATTTTGGTTGACAGCTATGCCCAAACGTACATGCATAATCTCACTGCTCTAGAATCCTGGAGCTGACGTTGCCATGGTTACGGCAGTTCATTTCTTTATCCGATTCCTAGAGCAGGGGTAGTGTAGTGCCAATATCTCCGTAACGGTTGGTTTTAGGGCCTTAAAACATGGTTTTCGGGCCCGTAGGGCTTACCGAGTTTTGTTCTTTGCGTCAAGAGGATTAAATTGAGCTTTGTCTCGTCCTTATACGACAAATTCGATATTTTGCCTATAATAGTATAAGAGAAAATGGAGGAAAACCGTTTTTCCTATAAAACCCCCGTCTTTTCAAAGATTTTAAAATGATATGCATATCGAAACCTTCCCCGGGGTCAGTATACTCTAAATATGAAGTTTGGTTGAGATCTATCCAGCCGTTTCGACGTGATGGTGGAACAGACAAACAGACAGACAAACAGACAAACAGAAACAATTTTATTTATATAGATGAAAGTGAGAATCCAGACACGAATCGATGGAAGCAACAATAGTACTCAGCTACCATCTCACACTCCTTAGATGATATACATCGGATACCGCTCCTTGGCTGAATGGTCAATGCAGTGCTCTTTGTTTAGAAGGTCTTGGGTTCGATTCCCGGCCGGGTCGGTAATTTTAACTTTGCCTGGTTAATTACTCTAGCTCGGGGACTGAGTGTTTGTGTTTTTCTTAATACACATCTCCATTTACCTACAATGTCTCACTACAACCCACCACAGAAACACATAATAGTGAATACATCTCTCTACATAGTTTTGGTGTAAAAATGGGCTAAATCCATACAAAGTACCGGCCTGAGGTGACGGGAAAGGCTAGGAAGAAGAAGAACAAGAAGAAGAAGAATTTGGTAGACTATGGGAATGACTCCCCTTTAGTCGTTATTTTACGACAGGTTAGAGTGTATTGTAGGCCCCTAGCCATAAGGGGAATTGTCGATGACGTCGAGGCACGAGTACAATTGACTACGATTTTCAATTAAATATTCAATATAAATTTCAAACTCAACATTTGACAAATATTGATTCGTTGATTCTTCACGTCCTCCATGAACTTTCTCTTCCAGTATCTTCTGCCATGATGGACTCCTCCTGGCTAGGTCATTTTCTACTTCCATCTCTAGGTTTGCCGTGCGGTCCTCATCCATTAATATGGTATTTATTTCTCTGACGTTCTTACTGATGCCATTCTCATAATGTGGCCAGTCGTGATTCTTCTAGAATATCAAGTGTACTTCATTATAGCCCTTAAAAAAATGCTATTTGTTCGGGGCGTCGACCTTACTTGCACCATATCTGAGGAACCTGCGTAAATGATGTAAATGGTGGAAGTGTAAAGTGTTAAATGTGAGGAAAGGAACGTTAAGGACGACACAAACACCCAGTCCCCAGGCCAGGGATATTAATCATTTACAATGAAAAGCCCCTGACTCGGCCGGTAATCGAACCTGGGGCCGCCGGGTGACAAGCGGATGCGTTGCCCCCTACACCGCGGAGCCGGACTCGTTATAGCCCTACAGAGGCGACTGATATGTTTCTAATTTTGTCCCCCCAAGGCCCATCTTCTTTTGCACTCTCACAACTTCTAGACTTCGTCCAAGAGCTTCATTCCACCTTATCCTCGAGTCAACAGTGTCCTCATTTATTTTGAGATTGTCGTATTGATCTGGCAACCAACGCACTATAAAATATTAGACTTCAGTAGAAATGTCCATTACACTTAGTAGATTAATCTTAGAGCGCTCTTTAGAGAAAAGGACAAGACATTTCCATGTTTTAACAACTGCACAGGCTCATAATTAAGCCAGTTGTTTGCCGCTATATCTTCTCACTATGTAGGCTAGTGATGCACGGGACAGGACAGTTGCTGCAGAAAGAAGTCAAATGAACTGCTGCTTTTAGTCAGTGAAGAAAATATCTGAGGGGAAATACAAGTAAATTGCACAAAGGCAATATGTTACAAAACAAGATACGGGGTTGGAATATGTCTTTCAGATACATCTGAGATAAACGTAGAAATAACAGGAGAAACCGCGTATCATAATCTGAAAATTATGCTACTGATCGCCAAGGACAATAAGCGACGGTTATCACCCTACTATAGTTCTCTTAGCAACTTTCTATCTTAATCGTATTGTCGCAGCTACCGTGTGAGTGTTTATTTTGATTTGATGTCATTTAGGCTACCTGCGTGTCAATTTCGACGTCTCTTTTAGGCCTATACCAGATAGCATAGAAACTGAAGCTTTGCAGAGCGACCTATGGCTGAGTTTTAATTAATATTTTCGGGTGAACACCAAATGCGTGGCAACATAACACAAGAACTCTTTCGGGCCCTTCAAAATTCTGACTACTTCCGGCGACGTTTGAACCTGCGAACTTGCAATTCGGAGGCCGACACTCTACCTCTGATCCAGAGGGAGCTTATTGAAAGCTGCTGGAATATAAAAGTGCCGTCACTGTATCTCCACATATGGTATTTGTCTCTTTCATTGGCATGTCATATCACTATTTATATGTCGTAATAGCAATGTAAAACATAGTTTGTCAGAGTCAGAGTTTTGAAAATCAGGTAGATGAGGGAAATTTTATCGCTGTGATGGGAATATCAGCTTGAAATATTTGGCAACATTGACAATGTGACCAATTTTAATCGCTACACAAGAAATTTAACATCATCATCATCATCTGTTTACCCTCCAGGTTCGGCTTTTTCCCTCGGACACAGCGAGGGATACCACCTCTACCGCCTCAAGGGCAGTGTCCCGGAGCTTCAGACTCTTGGTCGGGTGATACAACTGGGGAGTATGACCAGTACCTCGCCCAGGCGGCCTCACCTGCTATGCTGAACAGGGGCCTTGTGGAGGGATGGGGAAGATTGGAAGGAAGAGGGGAGGAAGCGGCCGTGGCCTTATGTTAGGTACCATCCCAGCATTCGCCTGGAGGAGAAGTGGGAAACCACGGAAAACCACTTCCAGGATGGCTGAGGTGGGAATCGAACCCACCTCTACTCAGTTGACCTCCCGAGGCTGAGTGGACCCCGTTCCAGCCCTCATACCACTTTTCAAATTTCGTGGCAGAGCCGGGAATCGAACCCGGGCCTCCGGGGGTGGCAGCTAATCACGCTAACCACTACACCACAGAGGCGGGCTAAGAAATTTAACAACGCAATTGAACATTTACCAAATAATAAAGCTCCCGAGGAGTACGGTATCCACTGCTAAAATATTTAAGAATCAAGGCCTCAAGTTACCTAAATTAATTATTATTAAACTACAATATTTCCCGCATAAAAGAAACATATATCTTACCATAATCATCTGCTTCGCAAACCTAGGTAAAAATTAAAATTAAATTTCAAAAATAACCAGTAACTACAGACCTATAGGGCCTAATAGGCCTACTTTTAAATACAATACACAACTTTTCGATTTTAACATAACCACATTGAACCTACTATTAAAAATAATCAATTAATATATTAATAACTGGAATTCCGAGACCGACACTCACCCACACATCAACTCCTTTAAAATGTTTAAATCGCTCGTTTTTACAAAGTTATGCAGCAATAAAATATTTAATGATAACAAAAATTACGTAATGATAAGAAATTACACGATGAGAAAAAGTATATTTAAAAACACGTGATAACAAACAAGCTACATTTTTCTTTCTTTCCTCCTGATGTTTGTAAGTGGGTGAGATTTTCTTTTTCTGGGTTAATTGTGGACTACAGTATTTGCATGGTGAAAGGAGTATTTTAAATTTCTCAGTTGAAAATAAACCCCGAGTTGTCTCAGTGTTCCTTTATGATTTTAGGACAGGGTTTTAATGTCTATGTTCCTTTCGTAGTTTGCAAATATATTTTTTAAAGCTAATGTTCAAACTCAAGAATGTTGGATATTGTGCCTTGAATGAGAGTTTTCGTGGAGCCAGTGAAAATACTGTTTCGTTTTCATGTATTTTTAAATACCAAGAAGCGGGCTCACAAAAAACTGGTGTGTCGCCAAAATGTTGATGAAATCGCTTGGAAGGGATATTTATTTTGTGCATGCAAGGAGCCAATGTTAAATGTTCAGTAACCAGGTTCACAGCTGTCGGATAATTCACTTGGAGAAGTTGCTATAGCTGGTAGGCTGCATTTATTATAAAACGTTCATCTGTCTGCTACTGTATTTGGTGGGGCATAGGGAAGACATCAGTATTACTCGATGGACTGATTAAAGCTTATTAACTCTTTTTCTGATACGAGATGTGACGAGTGTAGGGAAACACAATATGGTTCCTTGAAAATAATAATCAGGAGTTGACACTCCGGTAGTTTTTCTACGTAAGGTAAAAGTTCCTCCACACGTTCAACCATTTCACTCATATTAAACATCTCACTCAGTTAATGCTACATTTTCTTTTCATTGCTCATATATCTTCAGCGCTTTCTATATATAATAACAAAACGTGTATCTTTATAGTCCACTATAGTCGTAATATGCCTTTGCTAGAGTGACCTAGTGTTTACTATGGACTAGAGCAATTTTATTACCTTCATTGATTTGTCTCAGTCTTATTCTTCGCTCTGACAATATGAAAGTGACTGAGGTATGAGCGAGCTAGTAATGCCATTCCTTATGCATTCATTTCCTGGTATGAATGGTGTGAAAATGTTGCTCACCGATCTCGATAGCTGCAGCCGCGTAAGTACGGCCAGTATCCAGTATTCGGGAGATAGTAGGTTCGAACCCCATTGTCGGCTGCCATGAAGATGGTTTTCCGTGGTTTTCCATTTTCACAGCAAGCACATGCTGGGGCTGTACCTTAATTAAGGCCACGGCCGCTTTATTCCCACTCCTAGCCCCTTCCTATCCCATCGTCGCCATAAGCCCTATCTGTGTCGGTGCGACGCAAAGCAACTTAAAGAAAAAAGTTGTTCATAGGTAACAATGGTGTATGCATTTCAGTGGGCTTGGTAGACTGATACGTAATAGCAACTTCAGGCACAGCGGGAAAAGCAACGGGAAACTACTCATTTCCCTAGTATGCCTCTTGAGTGATGCATAGGCCATCTATGCCAGCTAATGGTGGATCTGTTGAGGAGCCAGTCAGCCTTCGGGCTAAGAACTGAATTAGCCTAAGCTGTTTATTTTTCAGGTAGGCCATATAGGTGTTGCTGTTTCCTTTTGCAGGTAGTTTATGAATGTATTACACTCAAAATTAGTTTCAGCAGACTGAAGAACCTAACAGTTATTTCACTTTTCTACAAAAATTCCTAAAGGCTTAGGAAGTTTTTGAATTGTGATGCGGTAAGTTAAAATGTTGTGTGTGAACGATCATGGCCTCATTGTTCACTGCTCAAGAGTAGAGCTAGAAATTACAACTGCACGACATTTTCGCGCGCAACTTACGGTAATGTGTAGTATATTTGCGAAGTAATAAATAAATAAATAAATAAATAAATAAATAAATAAATAAATATACCGGGCGAGTTGGCCGTGCGCGTAGAGGCGCGCGGCTGTGAGCTTGCATCCGGGAGATAATAGGTTCGAATCCCACTATCGGCAGCCCTGAAAATGGTTTTCCGTGGTTTCCCATTTTCACACCAGGCAAATGCTGGGGCTGTACCTTAATTAAGGCCACGGTCGCTTCCTTCCAACTCCTAGGCCTTTCCTATCCCATCGTCGCTACAAGACCTATCTGTGTCGGCGCGACGTAAAGCCCCTAGCAAAAAACAAATAAATAAATATGGCAATTTTGACGTATTCTCGCTCTCCTTGTCTATCATTGGGTTACAGTAAAGGAAAGACAGTCGAATCAGTTCTGATATAGGTATACTGGATAGCTTTACATGGGTATGAGAAATATGTTATTATTATTGAAAATGAAAATTCACAGCCTGTTTTCAGTCATTTGACCGGGTCAGGAATGGAATGAATGGAGCCCTCATCTAGCGGCGAGGATAGGAATTGTGCCGGCTGCCGAAGCCTGTCGCACTCCTCTGGGACAATGATTAATGAATGACAGATGAAATGAAGTGATATTGGAGAGTGTTCCTGGAATGAAATACGACAGGGAAAACCGGAGTACCCGGAGAAAAACCTGTCCCGCCTCCGCTTTCTCCAGCACAAATCTCACATGGAGCGACCGGGATCTGAACCACGGAACCGAGCGGGGAGAGGCCGGCGCGCTTCCGCCTGAGCCACGGAGGCTTCAAGTTATTATTATTATTATTATTATTATTATTGTTAATAATTTTACGTTTCGAAAATTACCTTAACGGTTTTCGGAGTCACCGAAGTGCCGGAAATTTTGTCTCTCAGCAGTTCTTTTACGTTGTGATGAATATACCGACACGAGGCGGCGTAATTGAGCACCTTCAAATTTCACCCGACTAATTCGGGTTTGAACTCGTAAGTTTGTGCTCAGGAAGTCAGCCCTCTACCATCTGAGCTACCCAACCAGACGAATAATACTAAGTTTCTACGGTTCCACTCTCTACACTAGCCAACGTGTCCATCAGGCATTTCTTGTAGACCTAGTTCATAGATGTATGATGTCTAGGATCAAGAATAATGAACCAGTTTATAAACAGAATCCTCGTAGATGACACTTTCCGTACAAGTTTGTTTACTTCCATCTCTTTCTATAAAAATTCGTAAAGTCTCCTTCGAAGAAGGTACATCAATCCACCGAAGCCACATCTTAAATGTTACTCGTAAAAAGTATAAAAGTCATAACAAAGCCAAAACGAACAAAGTGATACAGATATACATCAAAACCACATAGGCCCCTATACATGACGTCAATAATTTTTTTCACGGCCTAGGCACAAAGTAGTTAGGCCCTATATGCCTACAGCATAAGAACGATGTCTTTTAGGGATATGCTTAGGGCTATCCGTGTAATATATACTTTTACAGCGTCTGTAACTTGGTTTATATTGAGACAGCTTTCAGTGAAAAGATCAGTTAAGTCAATGATCCCCGAAATTTCACTTCTGCACGTTCCTCACGCTAAGGAAGTAGCCTACGTAGCAATATATCACAATAATATGATACAAATATTTCTCAGAATATGATGAGGTTAAAGTCTTCTTTGAACCAAGTTTTTATTAAGTTATCCATCTAGGTTCTATCACATAGAAACTATGAATTCACCGAGGCGGTTCGTTGGTTTTAGCTGAAAATAATTTTTATTTATTTATAGAAATTACTTTATTGTAGTCTACTCCAACGTTAGTAGAATGCCATATGAATAAACCGATACAAACGTAATATATACGCATAACCCTTGGACGAAATGTTGGTGTTATAAATGGATATAAACACGACGACTGATGATACCCCATTCTGATATTGACGCATTAACACACAGAAATTTAACAGGACGTGATTTGGATTTCAGATGAGTGTTGTGCACAACTTGACGGTTAATATAAGCGGTGGTAGTTATTTCACCCTCTGGTGAAAACGTGGTTGGGTCGTAAAATAAGAATATATTCCCTACCAGCGAGTAGCATTTCCACGCAATATCCCCAAAACCTGATAAAACGAGGTGTTCTGTAACGCATACCACTCACTGTAAAGAATGAGGGGAAAATGCGTCTTATCTGACCTGCGCCCAGTTTTAGGAAGATACTACTAGACTATATTAGCACCCATGGAAACAGTTTCTAAATTTAGCGAGAACCTCGTGAAAGTAATTAAAGTAATAAATTCTTAGTTATGAACCTCGTAAAAAGCTAACTATCAAAGCAAACTGTATTGTATTTCAGTAGCCTATATATTAAGGCTTTTCATTCGAAGTTTTAAAATGTTTTTCTATTGATTTAGATTTTTTTTCTCACTTTCAGATATAATTTAATTTGTAAACTAGAGTAGGCCTATAACCAGTAACTTAGTGTTCCGGTAACTAATCAACTTGTACAACGACTTAACGCGTTTTATTTTTCAGCGACAGGGCGAGTTGGCCGTGCGGTTAGGGGCGCGCAGCTATGAGCTTGCATTCGGGAGATAGTGGGTTCTATCCCCATTCTCGGCAGCCCTGAAGATGGTTGCCCGTGGTTTCCCATTTTTACAGCAGTTAAATGCAGGGATGAACCTTACTTAAGGCCTCGGCCGATTCCTTCTCACTCCTACTCCTTTCCTGTCCTATCTGTGTCGGTGCGATGTAAAGCAAATTGTAAAATAACAATAGGCCTAATAATAATAATAATAATAATAATAATAATAATAATAATAATAATAATAATAATAATAATAATAATAATAATAATAATAATAATCTCAACAAATAATTTGGACTTCCAGGAAAATGTTAAACCTTCGAAAACTATAGGCGCCGGTAATCAATTTTTAAAAGGAACCTATTGTCACTGAGTGAAGGAAATGCTTAGAATAGTATAGGCCTACGTAATGTGTGTTGTTTTGCTTCTAATCCCTTCCAGGAATTTTGGTCATTTTTGAATTTTCTAGGGACATTGATGGTGTAAGGTTTTCTGACACAAGATTTTTAAGCTTCTAGTGCTGCTGGAAGTGCCTCGTTAATTTATGTAGGCTTACATTTTCTTTTTATATCTAGGTCTAGGCCTATATTTATACAACGCTACATTTCACCTCTTTCTAACAGGATAGATTAATACAAAATATAAATAATTATAGGCCTACGTAAGCAAAAATGGAAAAATTATCATTTAAAAAGTTACCTTATCTATACGTTACATCGTGTGAAAGTGGCTGAGCAGCTTTATGAAACTCAGTTTTAATATGTGGAAAAGTGGTATTGCCACTTACCAAAACAAACCAGAAACCAAAGCACAACAGCTCTGATGGGCACTGACCGGTGCTCAGTCCGAAAGCCTGCAGATTACGAAGTTGCACGCAGTCAGCGCGACGAATCCTTACAACTTGGTTCTCTATACCGGGATTGTCACTTACAGTATACGTTTCCTAATTAATGTAGGCTGACCTGATAGTTTAGGGGAGGAAGGTTCTAAGAATTAGCCTAATTCTCAAACGGCTCCGTTAATATGAAACTGTGCGTAACAGAAGCCATACATAGGTAATTTCCAACCCTTTACGACTTAAAATATATTTTTGCACGTCAAATAATAACATATTTTCGATATATTTAGTATTTTCTCTCTCGACAAGATTTTAGCTATAAGTATGAACTATTATTATTTTTAATTATCTACGTTATGCACAGGATTAGATTTAATTATGTTAGGCTAGGTAATATTAAGTAATAATTATTTGCAATTTCACTTTTTATCACAAATAATACTGCTGTAATTGGAATGAAAATCCTATAGAAAGCAATAAAATAAAATAAATTAAATTTTAAAAGGAAGGACAGGAGTCACGCTCATAAATTGAAATAGTCGGTGTGTCCTGAACGTCGGAACTGGTGAAATGGAACATGGACCGAGAGCGCTGGAGTCAGTATTTCAGATTTAACCGTTTTTCGCTCACCTGGAATCTTTTAGGATTCTAATTTTGAATTTCCGTAGATAATTGTACTGCCTCAGATTAGAGATGAGATGAGAATGAGCATCTTTTTCTTTTCAGATAATGAATGGTAATGGTAACCATAACTCTTTTAACACTATTAGAAATTCAAATTGGAGGAGGTCCGATCTTTAGGTAGGACTATCGGTAATTTGAAACAGCTGCAATGAGAGCGGAAATTAAAGACTCCCTTGGCCTCACGAACCAAATTCGTCAGGGTCGAAGAAAACAAAAGGTGACCAAGGAAGGTCGGATAGGAGATATGAAAGTGAGCAATTTGGCACAAGTAGCCGCAAAAGCCACCAACAGCTAGGTGTCTCGTGGTCGCTTCCAGGAGGAGAGCCCATGGTGGTTCACCATTTAGTCGCCTCTGAGGGATATCTTACCGTGGATGTGTTTTACCACCACCACCCATAGAGCGACACAGGGAGCCCTGAGAGAACGAAGAGGCCTACTAATGATCGTCTCCTGTATCAGGCTCCTCACTGCTTGCCTATCCAGTTTCCCTTGCTCTCTTTCAGCCCAGATGGTTATTAAGTTTGCGACGCGAAGGGAATATTTCATTTTCATCCCTTTTATGGCCCTTGCCTTTCTACAACCGGCGCCTTCATCCTTCGAAGTGTCGGTCTCTCCCTTTTTACTTTTTGATTAGAGTTAAAAGGGAATGGTTATTTTCCCTTAAAAATAACTGTCAGAGTGGCTTAGACAGTAGAGCGCTGGCCTTCTGTGCCCAAGATGATGGATTCGATCCCGCCTCAGACCAATGGTAACTTATTTAAAGGTGCTCAAACACGCCAACCTCGAACGCCTATTGGTGAATTTACCGGCTCGTAAAAGAACCCTGCGGAACAAAATTCCAGCACTTCGGTATCTCCGAAAACAATAAACGAAATGAGAAGACATAAAACCAATAGCGTTATTATACCATCACAATTTCCCCAGCTAAAGCAATTTACAGACATAGGCTAAATCTCTCCAGCAAAAGGCAACAGTTCTCTTCTAGAGTAAACAGTTTACACCTAGAATATAATTATATAAGTTCCGTATGTTCGATGAAGTACTCTTCACTTCAGTGCTCTGTATGCCACTGGTATGTAGCATTCTGGTATGTAAAAATTGTTCATTGCCAATAATGAGCAATTTAATGTGAAAGTTCTATTTAGCCTACGCGGGAGCTGTCCCAGTTTAAAAAGTCGTGACACCATAGCAGACAAAAGCTGGTTTGAATCGTCTCTTTTTAGTCTGATATTATTAGTACCCTCCGAGGATTGTATTATATTAATAAAATGTGTGTAGGTTAAACTAATTAAATTATTTATGTCTCTAATGAATTCTCCTTATCATCCGGAATTTCGACCATCTGCATCATGGCATGGATTACCGTTTATAGCCTAATAATAATAATAATAATAATAATAATAATAATAATAATAATAATAATAATAATAATAATAATAATAATAATACAGACAGGCTCCATGGCTAAATGTTTAGCGTGCTGGCCTTTGGTCAAAGGTGTCCCGGGTTCGATTCCCGGCAGGGTCGGGAATTTTAACCATCATTGGTTAATTTCTCTGGCACGGGGGCTGGGTGTAGGGCCTATGTGTCGTCTTCATCATTTTATCCTCATCTTGACGCGCAGGTCGGCTAAGGGCGTAAAATCAAACGACCTGCACCTGGCGTGCCAAATATAGAATCCTCGGACACTCCCGGCATTAAAAGCCATACGCCATTTCATTTCAATAGGTCTAATAATAATAATAATAATAATAATAATAATAATAATAATAATAATAATAATAATAATAATAATAATAATAATAATAATAATAACCTACCACCGCCACTTTCCCACACCCTGGTGTGGCCGCGCGATGTAGCGAATATGTGGACATGGTCCTGTTTTACGACCGAATGCCCTTCCTGACGCAACACAACACTATTTCAGCCGAATATAGACTAATAATAATAATAATAATAATAATAATAATAATAATAATAATAATAATAATAATAATAATAATAATCATAATGATAATAATAATAATGGTTTTATTTTCCACTAACTACTTTCACGGTTTCCGGAGATGACGAAGAAAATGTTGATATGATATTTAAAATATCTTGCTGCCTGAGAAAGAAGAAACTAATTCACCATAGCGACAGAAGTAAAAATTACACATTTGATCAAACGAGTAACTGTAAGTAGATGCTGTTACTAACATTATGTCACTGCCTGCTGTCATTTCTTGATGGATACAGTACTTTTGCATCCATCTCTTGGCACAGGCCGGAGTAAAGTGTAGCTCCACCGAAGTCCCAGTTAACATCCATGGCTGTGACGATATAGAAGTTGCTGGGGTATGGGTAGTGCTGAGTAAGGACATTTAGAGCATGACTAGTGCATCTGAGTGTTATGAAAGGTGCTGCTCATAGGGTCAGTCGTGGTGCAATAGTACTTTCTGACCCAGTGAGGAAAGCAATGGCAAACTACCTCACTCCTCATCTTGCCTAGAACGCCTCATTTTGGTGCTGCCATTGGTTTTTGGGATTTCCCTATAACCGCATAACCTTTGGTGGTGCTATTAGAGGATCCAACCAGCCTCTGGGCTGATGACCTAACAGACAGAACATTATGTTAAGACGTGTGGTCGCAACACTGAAGATGGCATGTGCTGTGATGTGGCTATTCTATTGTCATAGTATATTGGCGAATGTTCTGCTGCATTGAGTGGCGAAGACTTCATCGGTTTTGGATGAAGATATACGGTGACACGTCTCTTCCTTATCAACACTTGAGTGTACACTACGTAAGTAATACCCTCTTATGTAGAGTCTATTCCACATATATTGATAACATAATTGATTTATGTATAATGCTTCCGGTAATTTTCACGGAAAAGAACCCTATATCTGTTTTCAGCCAACATAGATGAGCTTTCCTACCAATTTTCATGCAATTGGAAGTTTTCGAACACAAATAGTTCATTCTAAGCAGAATGTCCGGGAAATAATTGTGGTGCGCGCAGTGTTTTCTCTCCAGTGTGCAGAATTTTCTTGTCTTGAGACTGATTTCTTCAGTCTCATTAGTTAAATGGAGTAAACTTAACAGCACCAATTTTCAGTTAAGTTATAGGTGAAAGGTTTAGAAGACAGGTTTGAATACCACTCCATCCCACACACAACGAAGGTGCCTTTCCCTCAGACAAGAGCGATTTTCTCCAAACTACAAGCACAGATACAGCATTACAGTTTTCAAAGGTGGTGGATGGCCACTATATTCTTAGCCACTAAAAGAAATAACAACACAACAACAGAATTCTTTAAGATTATTTCATTATCTTTGAAAGGATTAACCGAAGCCAGACGTACGATTTCGTCTTTCTCTGTCAACTTCTACGAGAGTGATCGAAAGAACAATGAACTAAGATCCAGACCGTTGCTCTCACATCTCTGAAGGGATCTATCAGGATATTAACACTATTAACATTCTTCCTGACGTTAATGCACTCAAAGCGCCGCAATTCATAATTTTCTTATTTGTTGGTATTTAAGTTATATTTCATTTCAATTGTTCATAAATGGCGTAGGCTATTATTTAATAATTATTTTATTGTAATCGGGACCTGTCAGGTAACCTGTAATTTCAGGCAGGTTAATAACAAAAATAGGTGTTTGAAACATTCAAAACTTATCCGTGATTTCAATAAATTGTAGACTAACCAGCTTCATACTTGAGTTGCTTCTACTGTACTGACCGACACGTTGGGTGGTCCATTTACACCGTTTGAAAAAAAAGAAGAATATCCATCGGGTTACTGAGATAGCCTACCATTTATATTTACCCTCATGTCACCGCACTCATGTCACGTAGCTGTGAGCTTGCAATCGGGAGATAGTGGGTTTCATACCTGGATTTCCCATGTTCACACCAGGGAAATGCTGGGGCACGGTCGCTACCTTCTCAATCCTAGCTTTTTCCCCCATCTTGCATCGCCGAAAGCCTTTGAGTTATAGTTGACGTTTAAGTGCTAAAAATAAACCCACTATATTTCATTTCATTTGTTCGTAACTGCTGTAGGCTATTCATTTATAAATTGCTTATAGTATTCTGAATCCTTCTAAATCACCTGTAATTTCAGGAAGATTAATAATAAAAACAAATAAGACGTTTGAGACGTAGGCCTTCAAAGCTTATCCGTAACATTTAAATTCGTGTTCAACCCGACGTAGTGCAGTTCTTTTCAGGCACACCTGAAATTACAGGTTACCTGACAGGTCCAGATTACTATAAAAATTTATTAAATAATAGCATACATTATTTATGAACTGCATGTAGCCTACATTTGTAACCACATACGAGCCTTCCTGGCAATCTTAAATTTCTAACGGTACTAGGAAACGTACCCTTGCCTCAGAGAATGACATCTCATAGCACTAAGTTAACCGTTAAACAACGGAGGTGGAGAACTCGATTCTGACAAATTGGTTCACACTTGCGTTGCTTTGACTACTTTGATCAACTTTTCGGCAGCTGATGCTACTCCGTTTGGCCAAAAGAAATCCCTGCTTTCACTGGAGACTAATTGGGCAACTCATAAACGAGCAACAGGGAATGCGAAGCATTGCAGAGGAAAGGAGCACAAAGTCTATATCATACCTGTGCATGGCGGGGGTTTGACGCTGTCCGCCCCCAGGATGGCGCTCACACTGAACTTGAGGATAGGTTTAGCCTGCGTTGTAGCTGGGTCCTGCTTATGGTCCGGCCTTCTTCCGAAACAACAGCAGCCCACACCTGAACACTGCCCATGTCCTCCGCCACCGCCCAGCGCGTGGTAGTACGAGAGATTGGCGGCATGTTTACACTCGTCCGGGGTACCACATGAACAGCCGAGGGCTTGGTGCTGGCGGCCTGTCCCAGAGCCGCCTCCACCGCCCCCGTCCTGCGCCACGATCGAGTAGGAGGCGGTGATGCCCAGCGTGAGAGAGGCCGTGGCGGTAGCCTCTTGGGCTTGAGACACGGGCGAAGAGCTTAGCAAGTTGTCCACGAGAAACGGAGAGGTCATCAGGGTTGGGGGCGCACTCTTCAGCATGCTTTGTTGGTACAGGTTGGGGTACATGTCCCCATGTCACACACTGGCACTACAACACTATCACACCACCACTGCACACACGTGTTGGATGCCACCCAGACTTCAGTACATCTAAAAGTGACTAACTCACTGGGACCTGCCCTGCTCTGCCTCGCTTACCCCCACCCCTCCAGCCGCTTCGTTCAACTCTAATAATCATAATAATAACAATAAAAATCATATCCTCCCCTTTTAAAAAACTACCTCCTTTCATATAATAACAGGCCAATAGTGACTTAGCAGGCTCTTAACCCCCTTCTTGCCCTCCCCTCCTCCCCGGATAATATGCTTTCCCCGCCAGCTCTTACGAGTCCTCTCGCTCCCCCACTTCACTACTTCACCGCCCTACAATCCCAACATAAAAAAAAAAGTTTTACCATAATACTTTATAACAGCGTTTTCGAATGACTTATGAACATAGAAGTGAGCCACATAAAGATAATAGAAATCGTGTTTGGTTATAAGGATCATTTTCGCATAAAAAAAACTTTCATGGAGCGGGAAATCAAACCCGACCGTCTCTCCTCTTGGCCCCTCTCCTGCTTCGTTCCTAAAATCTCCTATTGAAAAGGTTGGAGCTTTCTTGTGCATTGATCGTGTTCAGTCGGAGCTGTTAACTGTGATGAGGTGGGGATATGAAGGGCGGATCTAAGAGAGGCGGGCAGCCAATGGAAGTAGAGAACTTTGCGTGGGGATTGGCTGATGTGTAGCCAGTAGGCCCCGCCTCAGAGGAGAGGAATCCCCCTCGCTGGCTCAGTCAGGGGTGCGGCGTGGTAGCCAGGTGAACTCCGTGTTATGGCTCTACTTGCATAGTGCTCGACACGTAATCGGGGCAAGACTACACTGGGATTATCTCGTCTACTGCAGCATCACTGGAACTTTTTTGATTAATACGAAATTATCAGCGTCCCTCCCCTGCCCTACAGCGGTGTAACAATACTCGACGTGACAGAATGGCTGTCATAACCGCTTCTACTTGTTTCGACTCCCTTGGTTTCTTTCGAGAGGACGCTGTTGTTGAGGCCAAAGACAGATGATATCTTTACTTATTTTAGTCTCCAATGCAAGGCACAATATTTCTCACAACTTTTACTTCAGTTATGAGTTACTGGACATAACTTTTTTAATACTATTATTATAATGATCAAAATAATATCTTCGATTCCGTAAACTATGACACGAAATAGGAACTATGAAAATGAATATCACCTATGTCTTATGAATGTGTGGTGTGTCAACTTCAGGTCTGAGATGACATTTGTCAGGGTAACATGATTTTTAAAATGGCACAATCGCGCGCTTTATAGCAATGCAGTTGTGGTTCAAATTCCGGGCCTTTTTTGTGGTTCGTATTCCACGTAAAATTAGAGGTTCCGTGGCTATGATCACAATACCAAACAACGTAAAACTACAAGCTTGATTTGTTTGTCTTCTGAATTTTACGATAGTATTAAATGTGGTTGGTTCATGGTGTGGGTTACTGTAGTCACGTCCTAGTTCGTGAACCATGGGCAATGGCTGAGTGGCCTAGTAAGTGGCCCAGAGAGTCGGGATACCAGTTGCTATAGAATGGGAGTGAGCATCTCGGACATATTCTGAGTCATGGCCTTCCTTGTACTCAGGCGGCTAGGGATATACTATCCACCGGTGGTCCCTAACCCGTTAGAGGAGAGATCCTCACTTGGACTAAGTTATGTGTATTACTCGCACACTTAATAGCGATAGATAGACACCCTAGTGCTGAATCGGTCGACCTCGGCAATTTTCGAGATTCGTATTGGCAACCTTTGAAATACAAACTATGAATCGCTTATGCATCGCTGTGCGACATCTGGCGTACACTTTACGTAGTGGTACTGTTGTTTACACAGCAAAGCCAAACTATAGAATTAATGCTAGGAACAAGATTCGCATCGAGAAATGTTATATAATGTGTGTGTGACACAGTTGTTGGCTTAAGATAATAGAGGTTAGAAAATTCATATCGGTCGATCATTTCATTTACATTCAGTTGGCAGTATTACCGGAACCGGAAGAGCTCTCCCTTACTCCTCACCCACCTACACAAATCTATCACTAAAATGTGTGTGAGTAATAAGTAGGGTAGCATCCTGCTTCATGAATTTACCAAGCTCAGAACATTTTAAGCAAGCCTCGGGCCTATGGGAGTAATGGAGTCCCACTCCCATTTGACAGGCGAGGGACTCCTTAGAAACAACTTGGCGAACGAAATGGAATTCGATGGGGAGCTATTAATATTAATAGGGCTTATGGAAGAAAGAACGTAGAACTGGCTGAGTCAGCAAAGAGGATGCATCTGGATGTGCTAGAAGTAAGTGATATTCGGGTAAGGGGAGATAAAGAGGAAGAGCTAGGAAATTATAAAGTGTACTTGATGGGTGTTAAAAAGGGAAGGGCAGAGTATGGGGTAAGGCTCTTTATCAGGAATATTATTGCACGAAACAGAGTTTCTGTTAGGCACGTAAACGAGCGAATGATGTGGGTAGATTTGGCAGTTGGAGGAATTAGGACGAGAACTGTCTCAGTGAATTCACCATGTGAGGGTACAGATGAGGATGAAATTGATAAGTTTTATGAAGCATTGAGTGACATCGTAGTCAGGGTCAACGCAAGGGTGAAATGAAGTGGCGTTATTGCTTTTAGTGCCGGGAGTGTCCGAACAAGTTCGGCTCGCCAGACGCAAACAGTAGCCTAAGGATAGGATAGTGCTAATGGGCGATTTAAATGCGAGAGTTGGAAATACAACTGAAGGATACGAAAGGGTGATTGGTAACTGTGGGGAAGATATTGAAGCTAATGGGAATGGGAAGCGTTTGCTGGACTTTTGTGCTAGTATGGGTTTAGCAGTTACGAATCCATTCTTAAAGCATAAGGTTATTCACCGTTACACATGGGAGGCTAGGGGTACCAGATCCTTAATAGATTATATCTTAACCGACTTCGAATTCAGGAAATCTGTTAGGAATGTACGGGTTTTTCGGAGATATTTCGATGAAACAGACCAGTATCTGATCTGTAGTGAACTAGCTAGGCCTATCTGTAGGCCTAGGATAGAGAAAGTGAAATCTGTCTGCAAACGAATAAGGATAGAAAATCTCTAAGACGAGAAAATTAGGCAGAAGTACATGGATATCATTAGTAGGAAGTTCCGAACAGTGGACAGTAAGCAAGATCAGGATAGGCCTATAGAAAGAGAATGGGTGGGATACAGGAATGCTGTAGTAGCAACAGCAAGGGAATGCCTAGGAACAACTGTGTGTAAAGATTGGAAAGAGCCAACATCTTG
Source organism: Anabrus simplex (assembly GCF_040414725.1). Lineage (NCBI taxonomy): Eukaryota > Metazoa > Arthropoda > Insecta > Orthoptera > Tettigoniidae > Anabrus > Anabrus simplex. Next base: position 495,819,082 of record NC_090265.1, read on the forward strand.
GTGGAATGATGAAATGCTAGTTGCTTTACGTCGCACGGACACAGATAGGTCTTATTGCGACGATGGGACAGGAAAGGGCTAGGAGTGGGAAGGAAGCGGCCGTGGCCTTAATTAAGGTACAGCCCCAGCATTTGCCTGGTGTGAAAATGGGAAACCACGGAAAACCATTTTCAGGGCTGCCGACAGTGGGGTTCGAACCTACTATCTCCCGAATACTGGATAAATGATGAAGTGAGAGCAGCCTGTAAACGTAAAAAGAAGGCTTATCAGAAATGGCTCCAAACAAGGGCTGATGCAGACAGGGAATTGTACATGCATGAAAGAAACACAGCGAAACAAATAGTTGCTGAATCTAAAAATAAGTCGTGGAAGGATTTTGATAATAACCTGGAAAGGCTAGGTCAAGCAGCAGGGAAACGTTTCTGGACAGTAATAAAGAATCTTAGGAAGGGAGGGAAAAAGGAAATGAACAGTGTATTGGGTCATTCAGGTGAACTCATAATAGATCCCAGGGCATCACCGGACAGGTGGAGGGAATATTTTGAAAATCTGCTCAACGTAAGAGGAAATCTTCATGGTGATGTCGCGAACAACGGAGCTCATGGGGAGGAGGAAAATGATGTTGGTGAAATTACGCTTGAGGAAGTGGAAAGGATGGTAAATAAATTCCATTGTCAATAAACCAGCAGACATAGATGAAATTAGACCTGAAATGGTGAAGTAAAGTGGGAAGGCAGAGATGAAATGGCTTCACAGAATAATAAGATTGGCATGGAGTATTAGTAAGGAACCTTCAGATTGGATAAAAGCAGTAATTGCACCTATCTATAAGCAAGGGAACAGGAAGGATTGCAACAACTATCGAGGTATCTCATTGATTAGTATACCAGGCCAAGTATTCACTGACATCTTGGAAGGGAGGGTGCGATCAGTCGTAGAGAGGAAGTTGGATGAAAACCAGTGTGGTTTCAGACCACGGAGAGGTTGTCAGGATCAGATTTTCAGTATGCGCCAGGTAATTGAAAAACGCTACGAGAGGAATAGACAGTGGTGTTTATATTTCTTAGATCTAGAGAAAGCATATGACAGGGTAACAAGGGAAAAGATGTTCGCCATACTGGGGGACTATGGGATTAAGGGTAGATTATTAAAATCAATCAATGGCATTTATGTTGACAATTGGGCTTCAGTGAGAATTGATGGTAGAATGAGTTCTTGGTTCAGGGTACTTACAGGAGTTAGACAAGGCTGTAATCTTTCACCTTTGCTGTTCGTAGTTTACATGGATCATCTGCTGAAAGGTATAAAATGGCAGGGAGGGATTCAGTTAGGTGGAAATGTAGTAAGCAGTTTGGCCTATGCTGACGACTTGGTCTTAATGGCAGACTGTGCCGAAAACCTGCAGTCTAATATCTTGGAACTTGAAAATAGGTGCAATGAGTATGGTATGAAAATTAGCCTCTCGAAGACTAAATTGATGTCAGTAGGTAAGAAATTCAACAGAATTGAATGTCATATTGGTGATACAAAGCTAGAACAGGTCGATAATTTCAAGTATTTAGGTTGTGTGTTCTCCCAGGATGGTAATATAGTAAGTGAGATTGAATCAAGGTGTAGTAAAGCTAATGCGGTGAGCTCGCAGTAACGATCAGCACTCAGTAGTATTATGTAAGATGGAAGTCAGCTTCCGGACCAAATTATCTTTATATCGGTCTGTTTTCAGACCAACCTTGCTTTACGAGAGCGAAAGCTGGGTGGAATCAGGATTTCTTATTCATAAGTTAGAAGTGACAGAGATGAAAGTAGCGAGAATGATTGCTGGAGCGAACAGGTGGGAACAATGGCAGGAAGGTACTCGGAATGAGGGAAAATAAAATGTCGTATGGCTTTTGGTGCCGGGATAAAAGGCCAAGTTAGGGATGAACTCGATGGATGAAGCTGTATGCATTAACCGGTTTTGGTGGTGATGTCATGTGAGGTGAATGGAGGATGATAGGTTACCTAGGAGAATAATGGACTCAGTTATGGAAGGTATGAGAAGTAGAGGGAGACGAAGACGGCGATGGTGAGACTCAGTTTCTAACGATTTAAAGATAAGAGGTGTTACGGAGTTCTCCGTGGTAGTTAGAGGCGAAGGAAGGTGCTGGGATGAACAGGTCTCAACTTACGAAATTAAAGTTAATTTAAAATTCAACAAGGCTATATTTTCTTTTCGAGATCAAGAAATAACAAGTACAACAGGAACTTAGTTATATAGCAACAAAATAAGAATGTACAATTACAGTTTATTAATGTATATTGGTCTTCGAGTTCCAGAAACACAATCCCTGAGCAATGAGCCCAACGTTACTTATACACAAGGTTTAACAAAGGGGCAGAAAAACCCCAATCATGCCCAGGAGCACTCGCTCCCTATTACTCAGTAAAGCCTGCTCGAGGCACACAGAAACCAAATTTAAGAAAGAGCAACCCGCTCTCAAAGTTCAAGCCTATCAAAGGCCACTCCAAACTCTACTTTCAAGCTGTCCTCCAAGTACATTAAAACAGGGGTAAAACTACCCAACCTACTGAGGCCTATCAAGTAAAGAAACAGGTCAATTACATGGCCTCCAAAATACCAACTTGAGAGGAGGCGAAACTGCACTCCTAATACATTTTATTTAAAACCTATTTGGCACTAGGCCGCATATGCAAGGGCTAATCCCATACTAAAGAGGTGACACGATAGGAAAACTTATTACATTACGAAACGAAGAAAATTGGTTGAGAAAACGTAATCACCTCAAAAACAATATGAAAGTGAGCTCGAGAGGGTTAGGCACTCTCTATCCCAATTTGTAGTTTAAAGAGATAGAATTTATATCAAGAGTCTTTTACATTTTAGAGGAAAGTTACATGGTAAAAGGTATCGAAACTGCCCCGAGAGTTAAACTGCAGAGCTAGCAAGAAAATAAGTTATTAAAAGGCCATTAACTTATTGAAGAACTGCTACCCGACGAAAGAGGCGCTTCCCGCCCCCTGCTACATAATTTACACAATGATAGATGTTACTGAAGTGGCGCCGAGACCCGAAAATCAGCAGTTTATATACCCTCGCGGAACATTCGAGACATTTCATGAATGATAACACCCGCCCACAAGCATTTTATTGGACGACCAAAAGATTACATGTCAAAACTGAAGAAGAAAACCAGGATTGGTGGAAAATTAATTACAAAAATTACTCATTGGTCGAATTCAAAACTGGCGGAAAGAGAAGGGTTATACAGCCAACCTAAACAATGACTGAAAGAAATTTAATAAGGAACAAACATATAAATAATAAATTTCTGCAAAAAAAAAAAAAAAAAGGTTCCTACACTTCGCACTAGAGTGCACAATTGTAGTTCTTAAGAGCTGCCATCTAGAAGAGAATGTTCACACTTCTTGCTACAGGGAAAACAAAAATACATCGAAAACGACACTGTTCAGAACACTTCAAAATTTACAAGTAGGGACATCTTCTGAGAAACTTGAGAATTAACACTGTAGTTAAAGTTCCGGCTTCCTCCAGTAGAGGAGTTTCAACTGGCGCAATGTTTGAATTAGCGGAGCGGAGGTGTACGGCCCGGTACAAGAGGTATAGAACTAAATGAGGCCACAGCACTAGTTGCGACATTTAGTAAATTCACAGAGGCTTGCAGACTGAACGCTGAAAGGCATAACGGTCTACAATGATGATGTATGTAGCCTATGTATGCATATTAAATGTAGTAGAATGCTTGTGTGGTATAATGATGATGATGATGATGATAATAATGATAATAATAATAATAATAATAATAATAATAATAATAATAATAATAATAATAATAATCACTGCTGGCAGCCCTGAATATGGTTTTCCGTGGTTGCTCTTTTACACACCAGGCAAATTCTGGGGCTGTAGGGCCTACCTTAATTAAGGCCACGGGCGCTTCCTTCCAACTACTAGGCTTTTCCTATCCCATCGTCGCCATAAGACCTATCTGTGTCGATGCGTCGTAAAGCCGCTAGGATACTACTTCTACTACTACTAATATATATAGCCTATATATATGTGTGTGTATGTGTGTGTCCAACCCTTGTCCCGTTTCCCTACGGGAGCGGGTATGAAGTGAGGTGAATCTTCCCAAAACTAAAATGGAAAGGAGACTTGCTTCTTATGGGCAAATTAAAAGAATGGACCCAGGGAGAATAGCAAAAAGCCTCACATTCCAGGAGATCAGGTAAACTCAAGCCCCATAAGTAAAAGAAATCGATTACGACTTTAGAGAAATAGGATCAAGGCAGAAGGCGTAGAAATCAGAAAAGTGTTGAGAAAGAAAATTGTGGAAGTGAAGGCAATCTGTCCGAGCGGAGATCATGGGAAACGACAAAGGTATTCTCAAAAGAAAAACAAGCTACGGTGAGCCAAAGAATGAAGGAGTATTGGCGAAAGAGGAAGAAAGAGAAAATAACTCAAGAAAGTGATGGGGATTGTGTAATCGTAACCCAAGGCTGGATGAATCGAGAACAAAATATAAAATAAATGAAAAAACAAGAAATAATAAAATTATTCCAACCGGGCAGTTTGGTGGTGGTGATGGTGGTTACGTTTTTATTTGTAAGAGGAAATACAGCTAGCTGAATAAATTAAGTGGAAATTTAAATGTCTATTCAACCTGAGAATTTAAAAATGCATTAGAACATGATACACAAATCATTTTCTTATATCGAAAAAGACACCAATGCATCAAAATACAACAAAAGACTTGAAATGTATGTACTTTTGATTAATCCACACACAAAGCGAATTACGAGATCAGCAGTATTCTCGTCATCGGCTAGTAGCCTATGTTTTCGAGCTTCTCCTGCAAACCAAGCTTTCGCCTTAGGCCAGAGAGATCGGCGCACTCTGTAAGGATGTAGGTTACGGTGAATTCGGCACCGCAAGAACACAATGGGGTGGGGTTTCTCTTTAGGAGGTAAGAGTGCGTAGATCTTCCATGACGATTCTCAGTTTGCACAAAACTACAGCCTCTCCCCGTGAAGGCCGAAAGAGGACCGCCACATGGCATTTATATTCTTAATTGCTCTCAACTTGCTGGAAATTCGCCCTTCCTGACGTCAGTCTAGTCAGAGGAGATAGTCAGATAAAATGAATGATAATAATAATAATAATAATAATAATAATAATAATAATAATAATAATAATAATAATAATAATAATAATAATAATAATAATAATAATAATAATAATAATAATAATAATAATATCATCTTATGTTTTAAGAGGACGCAGCTGAGAACAAGTATCTCTAGCAGATACGTTCATGGTCTAGGTGGCAAAGGTATTGATTCTTTCGCAGCTTGATTCGCAAGTTCATTCCCAGCAATCCTAACGTGGCTTGGAAGCCATGCAAAAGTGATTGTGCCAGCATTGCACAACCTGGCTAGATGGTCATTAATCTGCTGCACCAACGGCTGTTGTGGGAAGCAGTTGTCAATAGACTGCAGAGAACTTAACGAGTCAATAGACATAAGAAAGTGGTCTCGTTTATGATTCAGCCCAAACTGCAGAAATTCTACGATGGCGAAGAGATCCGCGGTATACACACTACAGACACTAGGAAGCGATTTATTGGTGCTGACATCATCGCAGACGAATGAGCAACCAGCATTTTCTCCCATCTTAGACCCATCCGTGAAGAGAAGTCGAGCGTCCGGATACTTGTGAACGAAGCTCTGGAAATATCTCGATTGAACAGAGACATCCATGTTAACCTTAGATCTACGGACTAGATCTGGCCTTATACCGGTCGCGAAACTAGCCGCGGAGGTACCTCACTAGGGATCCGCTCGAGGAAACAACCGATAGCCACATCCGTCTCAAGAGACAACCTATCCATCTGAATCCCATCCGGTTGTGTGGCATTCGGCCTCTGCTGGCTGGCATTCATAGCTGGGATGATGCGGCATTTGAGGAATTTTGGCAACGTACGGGAGGAGTATCTGCTGCCGTCTACTTCGCAAAGATTGAAGTATCGATTCATAGAGTAGGCCGGGAGTCAGGCTAATACGGAAAGCTCCGTCTGTCAGTCTAACTCCACTATGATGAAAAGGTTCATCACAGTTCTTGACGCTGAATCATACATCGCACTACTATAGTCGATTCGGGATAGAACCGTAGCCGTGTAAAAATTTAACAGCACCACACGGCCAGGTTCCCGCTAAGTCTCGCAGAGAAACTTAAGTGTGATAAGTTTCTTCATGCAGCCAACCTTCAGCTGACGAATGTGGGGCTGCCACTTCAATCTCTTATCAAAATAGAGACCCAGAAACCTGCAGGTGTCCACCACTGGTGGGACACTGTTTTGCAATCGGGGCTCTGGTTCGGGATGCAAAAGCCAGCATCAACATAAGTGTACAGCCCAGGTTTTCGCCGTTGGAAATCGAAAACTGCGTCGTAGGGCCGATCTGTCGACGCGGTTGATACATTGCTGCAGCTGTCTCTCAGCAACCGCCATCCTTCCAGAGCTGCAATGTAGAGCTACATCGTTAACATACACCGATGGAACGAATGCGAGCCCGGAAACGACAACTATACTGTTGATGTTGGTTGCGAACCGTGTGATACTCAGTACAGATCCCTGTAGTACTCCATTTTCTTGACCATAGTACTGAGGATATGCATTTCCTACATGGACTCGAAGGAGCCGGAGGACATGAATTTCTCAATAAACGTTGGTAAATTTCCCCGAATCCCCACTGGTGTATGGTGAAGACAGTCCCATACCACCAGTGAGCGACGTAAGCCTTTTCCAGGTAAAAAAAAAACCGCACGGTGACTAGGTGCTCCTTCCGAAGAAATGCCTCCTGAATGGCGCTTTCGAGTCTAACCAGATCATCGGTGGCAGACTGATGAGAGCGAAAACCACACTGGTATTTATTTAGGAGACCTCTCTCTTCCAAGACCAACACAAGTTCTCGGTCCGCCATCCTTTCAAACAGCTTACAGTGGCCATTTCTTAGGCACATAGGCCTATAACCATCCAGTAGTTTTGGATCTTTACTTGGCTTGGGGAATGGTTTTACAATTCCCTCACGCCACTGAGATGAAAACACTCCCTAACTCCACATTCTGTGTAATAGGATGAGGATATCACTGTAAGCATTTGAGAATGAATTTTGCTAGGCCCAAAAGCCACGTCCCTGCACAGTGCAAGTGCACTCCGCAATTCCCATTCTATGAAAGGCACGTTAAAGGAATTCGAAGCGCTAGAGGCGAAATAAACGGGAAACTACCTCACTACTCATTTCCCTAGTACGCCTCTTCATTGATGCCTAGGCCATCTATGACAGCTGATAGCAGAGCTGTTGAGGATCCCACCAGCAGAATTGCTGACGGACTGAACATACATACAGAGGCGAAATAGTAGTGGCGAGACTCTGGCTCACGCTTAGGGCCTAATACGCGAAAGTACGGGGTCATATTTCCCAGAGCTGGACGTATCTGTGAAATGTAACGTGATTTGATCTGTATTTCCTGATCGTAACTATATCTCCCGTAACGGATATTCCGGATATTGCCGGTATATTCTGGACTCCGACAATACGCCAGAGTTCTTTTCATGCTTGTGAAGACGGAGTATGTGCCGTCATGGAAGACACATGCTTTCCTCAAGTAGCTGTAGTTCAAGTTGCTGAGCTCTGGCAACGCGGTGAGATATGGCCAAATATCTGACAATTGTGGCACCTCATTGGAGCTGGTATATATGGACGAACAGTAAGGTGGTATATAGGAACTTAAATTCGTTCGGGCAGTATCTCAGATCAAAGGTTAAGGTGAAAGCTACCGTGTCGTGAAAGTTTGGACCGACACGCTTCTTGAGCCGCCTAACGCCGGAAACTCCCCAACTCTGGATGAGGTCTTCATCTGAGGCTTGAGTCTCAGAGGAAGTGTTCCTATGCCATCGTCCCCGTATGACCTATCTGTGTTTGCGATGTAAAGCAAATTTTTGGTACAAAGCTCTCAGGTGCTATGCGTACGTAACGGGGTTCAGGAACTTACGCTTCTCAATCTTAACGGGCACTGGTTCGAACATCGCAGCTTCCAAAAGTCTTCGAATTTGTTGCATTGTAGTTGTTTAAACGAGCAAGCTACCATCACGCAATTTGCGCATCGCATTAACTTCGCCACCAACTATGCGTTCCGCTGCATCATCTCTCCAGGAGAAAACTCTTTCAATCGATCGTGGATGCAACCGGGAATCGAGGCAGACAGTCCTTACATGCTTTTTGCTTCGACAGCACGAGGCGATTATATCGTGTTCTTTTCTGGAAGTACTCTTTAAATACGCCGTTTAAAGGGGTTGAAGGAATAACCTCTAGTATGACATTTCAATTGAGATCGCTGTGAGGGACGAGACCCAAATTAATATAAGTTCTGTGTGAAAATTAAAATTCCCAAGTTCCGTTTCTGTTCCCACGATTAACTTTCGGAAATAAATCGTCAACCTTCGGCAGAGCACAGTGGTCTAAACACCCATTCTAGCCGGCAATAAATCGTATCATCTTTCCGAGTTCACAAAAGCCGACGAAAATTCATACTCGGGGGTTGTCGAGGTCGCTGATTACGAATCCGTTAGCGAATTTTCGATTAACGGAAGAGCGGATCCAGTACGCGTCCGCTAACTCGCAAAACTTAAGGTAGCCGGACAAAATTTAGTATTACGCGAATGGATTCATGGTAAATGGCGCGCAACGCTCCCGTTAACTCTTTAATGAAATTATGAACAGGGTTTAGAAAGAAAAACATCAGGAATCCTTGACAAATGTCAGGATTTTATTTTCATAAGGCTCGACCATCTAAATCCATGATGTGAAACATATCAGTGATTGTAAAAATTAGACCAGTTTGGCGAGGAAGGTGACCTGAAAAGCAATAAGAATATATTACGTAATATTTGAAATGCTTCGATTTTTTAGCGCCATGTTGCTTATTAGTAAGACTACTTACGAGTCATGCCTTGGGTTTACTATCTGTATTTGACATTTCAACGTCTTCTGTTTTTGATGTCTCTTCTTCGGAAGTCTCTTCATCCGAAGCGTCCTCTTCATCTGTGTCCTCATCGAACACGAGCAAAGCGTGTACTTCAGGGGTAGTTCATTCCAGTGAATTTCGGCTTTGATGAGGTGCCTTGTAACTGCTGGGTCCGACGAAAACAGGAGACTGTGTATTAAGATCAGTTGTTGTGTCCTTTCTGGAGGTCTTCCGAGTTTGGTGCTCCAGGAAGAACCTCTAATCCTTGTTTCGGGATTCTTGGGCTTCCTCGGACAGCTTTCTGATTGGCAGTAGGGCGTATCTGATCGCCTAAGCACCATGAATTAAACTTTGTGGACGGTCGGAGGCATAGGATACCAATTATAAGGACACGTACAATTTTGTAGTGTCTAAAGCGTACGCGCTGAAAGCCTCATCGTTCACCCGATGACCACTGGGCAAAACCTAAAACCCAGTGAAGAGTACAAATATCGTGAAGCGAAGGAACTAAGTCCAAATATAGTTGAATTGGGTTTTGTTGTTGTACCTCCGATTCCTTCCGCTACTTTTATTGGATTGCGATAGAATCTTCTTGAGATGCTGCTGGTGTTCGAGGTCCCAGTCCCTTGAACAACCCTGTAAACTTTCAGGCCCAGCTCTTTCCACAATGAATAGTGGATTTTCGATCCTTGACATCCTGATTTTTTCATCCGTGGTATTTCGTAAACTACCATTAAACTACAAATTTCAATGTAAAGAAATACAGCCAGATCCATGGTATAAAAAGGTTCGGAGAGCGGTAGGCCATGAGTCACAGGCAGTGGGTGATGCGTTGCGGGTAGAGGGTGGGAGGGGGAATGACACTGATAAGAAAAAAAAGGTGCGGTGACATTTTATCGTGTTGCTTATAAGTAAATACAGCCAGGAACAAAACGTTGCAAGTAGTGGCAGTAGATTTTTGCTGGAAAATATTTAGTATAGTGTATTATATCGATTAAATCAATCAGTAACACATAACTACCTATAACTTCCTTTTCCGGCCCAGAAAACCAAGTAAAATCGGATTACAGTGAAGTCTAAAATATGGAGAAGTTAACTCGTTGATACGGTCTTTTTTAGCGCGAGCAGAAGGACTTATCCTTGTGAATTTACTAAACAAATACCCTCCAAAAAGGAGTTCTTCAATATCTTGGTTGGTCCTAATAAGATATAAATGTTTACTTTTTTCCATGTTTTTAAAGTTGTCATGTTTGTACTTCATTCCCCGCCACTTACACACTCGAAGCACATTATGTAGGGCAGATAAGAGGTACCTGGGGTGTCTAGAACGAGTTCCTAAACTTTCTTCAGCGATTTCTTGACTTCGATTTGGTCGATTTTTTGCCGGCTGGAATTGGTGTTTAGACCACTGTGCGCCGTGTATCTAGAGGTGGACCGTTAGCAACTCTCACCCAGTAGCCATTCATCATCTCGCTACGACCTGAAACTTGTGATTGGGGGAGGATATAACCTCTACATACACTCACTCACTCACTCACTCACTCACTCACTCACTCACTCACTCACTCACTCACTCACTCCCAAAAAAAACATACTGCACATACTACCCAAGGCAGAGAGGCTGACTACACAGTAAGATAAAAGACAATTAAGGAGGTCAGAATAGAACAGGAAAAAAGTAGATATGATAAAAAGGGCACATGACGACTCAGGGACACCTTGCTAGTTTGGCTCTACTCCGAGGCCAATCCAGCATGGGTAACCCTGACCTGGTACAGCCCTCGGGATCAAGGAGCATACAAGCCCCCCCACACACAGACGTCCAAGTACTGGTGTCCCTAGAGAGAGAGAGCGATGTAGAATATGTTCTGCGTGTTCACAGTTACATGTGGTAATATAACTACAGCTCAAGATTTTATCAATAAATTAACGAGCAACGTACTTACGAGAGAATTATTCTAGAGAGAATCTGGAGCTGATGTTATATATACTAAGTTAACTACAAAGTTAAAAATAAGTAGGGGTGTGTATGTTGGGTATTCAGCCCGATGGCTGGTTTGATCCTCCACAGATCCACCAATAGCTGCCATAGATAGTCTAGTCGTCACTGAAGAGGCATACTAGGGAAATGAGGAGTGAGGTAGTTTCCCGTTGCTTTCCTCACCGAGCCAGAAGGTGCTATTACGTATCAGTCTGCCAAGCCCACTGAAATGCATGCATCAACTGACCTTATGACCGATATTTTTATACCATTCATAGCAGGGACTGGCTGTATAAGGAATGGCATTACTAGCATCGCTCACACCTCGGTCACTTTCATAATGTCAAAGCCAAGGATCAGACTGAGACAGGTCAATGAAAGTGACAAATATATTCTAGCCCATACCAGAAGACATATAATAACAACATCTCGCCAGTAGTATTAGTCTAATAAAATACATTAATATTAAACAGCATAAACCAAATACATAGTTATTCATAACATATATTATGACATTTCGGTCGAGATGGCTGTGAGTGACGAGACACAAACTGATACAGGTTCTGTGTGACGGCCAGTTTGTGTCATGGAAAAAGAGAAAATCTTCCCAAGAATAATAAATAATCAATCGTAAAGGAAAAGTATTAGAATGTTCCGATTCGATATGGATCGATATTAATTGGGAGTCTAAATTGAAAGACTTTATTACCAAGAACGGATAACTGAGGCCTGTTGCGTGCAAAACGAGTTAAAATGCACTAATCTGAATTTAAAGGACTCCAGACAAACATGAAGACACTCTTCAACAAGAATTTTACTCGTTGTTGAGTAAGGAGAATATAGTTGCATTTGTCTGGCAGACAGGTACGAATCTTCAATAAATGAGCCATTGAATTATGATGTATTGGGATATTTTGTTACTGTATCTCTGATGTTATGGTTTTGTCAAGGGATGTAATTCTTCGAGGTGACTTAAGGAAGATTATGGTATGAGAATAATGGTATTTACAGATGATTTTTCGAAACATAGTTAGACCTATTGCACCTGTCCCGAGGTCGGCAGAGTGCTGAGTATAAAATTTAATTTTACAAATAAATATTTGGATGGAAATCTTCTGGATGAAGAACTTCGGAATCAAACCCGGGCATCGAAGTCCCATCCTCCCTACTTTCAACCGGCACAACGGCTAAGCTCAAGAGCATTCGGGTCGGTGGTCTGTTCGTAAGAACTTTGGCACTTAGTCTAAATGTATTGAAAGTAAGGTGCTCTATAATAACAGAAGAATGCACTATACTATTGAACAAAAAGATGGATTGTTCCCAATTCAAAACATAAATTTTAATAACTGATAGAGTCACATGAAATATCTGTACACACGAGAAAATGCCATATAATTAAACACAAAAATAAATGATATGGGAAATGCCGATCAGCTTATTACATTGCACATATTTGTTACACTTCTTAATCACTAGAGATCTGTCCCTCTGTTCCGCTGGTATCCGCTATATTACGATACAACAACACAAAGATCATATGAACAGGATGGCATTCTCGTGAGAAAATATTTTTTACAACGTCGTACAATGTCGTAGTAAGATATTTTATAAAATACAATTCCGCGTATTTACCCAATCATGAAAATCATGCCGTCGCTTGTCACTAATAAAGTCTACTTTATACATTAATTACACATCACACTATCGCCTATACGCATTTCTTCGGGGCACTATCTTATTCTAATATATTATAAGGCGGTCACAAACAACGTGGGTTTCCTGTAAATCACCATAAATAACCATACACTGACATAATACATTAATATGTACACATGAAGTATTAAGGAATCACCTGTAAATACATCCACAAGATATAATTCACACACTTCAATGCTCTCTGAAATTGTGACCACATTTAGGTCGTCTGGTGTTGATAAAAGGGATGTCGATGCCAAACGGGTATCGAACCATGTTAGTCTGATTCTGAAGTGCTACCTGAAAACCCTACTATGATCTCATTTAACTACAAAAGTCGGAGGAGTGTACTTCACCTATCGGACCATGAAGCATACTACACTATTTGAGAAATCGGTACCCCCAAAATCAAGCAAGGTTACACTGTCTCAACACTACGACTTACAGTAGTTAAGTGTGTTTGAAAGACTGGAAAGTTTCTGTTACATTCAACTATATAAGGACAATAAGGAGCGTTTGGAACAATTAAATACAGACACTAAGGAACAATTTAATAAGTTGGACGAGCGTCTCGATCACCAGACAGCGTCTGGATCAATTAGACAGAGATAGTAAGGAGCGTTTTGACCAATTAGAGAAAGATAATAAGGAACAATATGACAAATTTGGTAAGCGTCTCGATCAACACACTGGACAAGTAGGGTATCTCACTAATTGTCTAGACGAGCAGGAAGCGTTTTGTAAGACCCAGGCCGCAGAATACAAAGAACTTTTGAACACACACCACACTAAATTAACGGAGAAAATAGAGTCCGTAATCACACAATTAGGACAGGTGGAAACTCGTTTGAGCAACCGAATGGGAGTTTTCGAAGAAAAGATGACCACCCAGGAGGGTAAAGTGGAGAATCTGGAAGTCAAGGCAGAAGCCGTAACCAAGGACATCGAAATCTTACAGGCCCAATTAAAGGAACTCACAATTAAATCTGAGGATATCGAGAGACGGTTGATACAGGCCGCGGAGAATAATGAAGCGAAGTTCGAGGCGGTACGTGCCCTAATTGACAGACGATTGGATCAAATAAAGGAGGACTTTAGTATTGACTTTGGAGGAAAGCAACAGGAAATTCTGGGCCAATTGCAGGAGTTAGCCAAGCAGACTGACCAGTGGAGTCCGTAGGCTCATAAAGCCAGCATCAAGACGGACCTTCATGAGGAATCGATTAAGGAACTCCGAGAAGAGGTGGATAACCTTAAGCTTCAAGAAATTAAGGGGGAAGCCGTGATGAAATCAATTCTCAAGAAGCAAGGGAGACGTGAACCTGAAATTCAAGCCGATAATCTACACCCAGGATTAATGGGAAGTCATCGCACTAACTTATCATTTAACTAAGTCGACACTGAAAAGTATGGCTTCATTCTTAACAAATCTAGTTGATCTAGACGCTCCGTCTGCTGATCGAAACGTTCGCTAAAACACCCCTTCAAAAGTGCCGCCTGCTTTTCACTGTGTTCCTTCTGTTCCTTTAGTTCGGCCTTCATTTTGGTCATCATATCCTGTAACGCCTCCATATCCATAACGACACTATTTGAGAAATCGGTACCCCCAAAATCAAGTAAGGATACACTGTCTCAACACTACGATTTCAGTGTCTGTTTTTATATATAGGCGTGTTTGTGAAAATATGAAATCACAAGAAATCTAAATCGGCTTCAAAACAGCTGTTCCACGCCTCCTAATAATTATTAGCGATTCTCTCAGTATATGTAAATTTCTGTGATTAATATCCCGATATATTCATTACAGGATTTACTTTGGCCCTTTATAAATTAAATGCCGAAAATTCGCGACCTACAATGGGCGCGATATTTACATATACCGGAAACATGGTATATTTAATATACATTGGATGTCATCAGCTTTGAGATTGGCAAGATGCTTTAGCAGACAGTTACCCGTCCCTGAACTGGCAACTTTGCAATGTTCATCACATAAATTTTAAGAGTGTCGGGATGAGGCTTCCCCTCTTAACCGCGATATCTAATTCATTTAACGATGGGACACGTCCCTTAAACTACCCAGGCTTGCTACAAATGCATCACCTTTAGCCGAGACCCTATTGTTTCGAGACGACAGTAAATGTAGTGTGTGATTTTTACTTGTGGGGTAAACTGAAAGAAAAAGTGTATCGAACAAAAGCTCACACATTGGAGGAACTGAAAGAAAACATTACGGATGAAATCAGAAACATTACAGTGACAAAACTTACTCGCGTCAGCCAGAATGTGGTTGCCAGACACAATGCCTGTATAACTTAGGAAGGACTACACTTCCAACATCTTTTATATGGTAAGATGTCATATACACGCTTAAGGCAGGGCGACCACGCGCGACGTAAGTTGGGCTGAGGCAGCTACTGTAGCGCAGTGTACAAACACCGTGTGCTCAGTCTGAGATTATATGAGAGACCCTGTACGCCCAGTGAGAGTAATACGTTGTCTTTCATTGACTTTTAATTGAGTAAAATGGGAATCTTCAGTTATGCATTCATTGTGACATAACTATACGCCTTCATTATACCACATGCCAGACATTTAGACAAGATCATCGATATATACCACGTGTTAAACGTGTAAGTCACCTGTTAACATGATTACATTGTAAGAGATCAATACCGTAATTCGAGTTGCACAACCAAGTATCATCAAGCAGGAGCATTCTATTTCTTTGGTATCATGCATAATAAGGTGTAAGCATGTGATTTACAGGACAAGGTAATCGAGATGAAGGAGCGATGGAGCAGACCAGTTCTGATTTAATTTACACACGTCATTGTTTATTGTTTATTTGAAAGTGATGTCCATTTCCAGTGTACGTTTATATATTTTGTTTCTTTGCATGATACAGGTATAATAAGATTTTCGTGGTGATATTTTAGATTTTCATCTAAATCCTGAGGCCAGGCTGCGGACCGTCGACTGCATGTGTCGTTTTCTTATTTCAAGGTTGTCAGCGTTGTACATAGGTTTTTTTCTTTTTGGGAGACTGTTGTTCCTCTCAAGCTGCGGATTGATTTGTTTAACGTGTTGTAAATATACCTATGCGATTTATGAATTTGTTTAAAAGATAAATAACATGCAGAGAGGCCATAGTGCGTACTATGAATACAATAAGGACAAACCATATTTTCAGAAAACAATGATGTTGGAATTCATATTATCAGGCTAGGAATCTCTGTATTAACGATTTTGTATTTACTTTTCATTGAGATGAATTCGTGTTTTTGGTTTGAACTAAGAAAGATGTATGGATTGGAATTTTAAATTGTTTAACGTTTGCATGACCATTGTCATGAAAGCAGCCATCATTGTTTACGTCAGACTACATTGTTAGTAACGAGAACTTAGAATGGTATTATTGCCACCATAACAACATGCAAATGTCCTCCCACGTTTTATTTCCATTTCACTTCAGTTTTAAATTTAGAACACTCCTCCATTCTAAGTACCAACATAGCTGGGTATGTGTGGGACCTGGTAAATGCAGCACGGGTGAAGTTTAAGGAAGCGGAGATTGTTATCAATGGAATAATGTGTAGGAAGGATACTGACTGGAAGGTTATTGGGCTTTTAAATTACACTATGGAGTGGGTGTGTGGGAAACTGGGAGTGAGATTTCTAGATCCTAATGGGTGAGTAGGAGAAAGGGATCTGCGCTCAGATGGCCTTCACTTAAAGTGCAGTGGTACGTATAAGTTAGGAAATTTGTTTAGAAGGGTTATAGGGAGATACATTCAGGGAAACGGGGTGGCCTAGGGAGTGGTGTTAAGGTAACAAGGAACTGGAAATCAAGCAGGGACGACAAGAATGTTAGTGCTAAACTGTAGAAGTATTGTAAAGAAAGGAATAGAATTAATTTAATAGATAGGCCTATATACTTACCAGATATTGTAATAGGAGTTGAACCATGGCTGAGAAATGATATAAATGGATGCAGAAATTTTCTCACAGAACTGAAGGGTGTATCATAGAGATAGGATAGGAATGATAGGAGGGGGAGTATTCATTCTGGGGAAAGAAGAATTTGTAAGCTACGAAAAAGTTAAAGATGACAAACACAAAATTCTAGGGGTAAGGCTCATCTCTAAAGATAGAGGCAACTTGACGTCTTTGGAGTATACAGACCAGGAAAGGGTAGCGCAGATGCTGATTCAGAATTATTTGATAAGATAATCAGCTATGTGGGAAACGATAAGGAAAGGAACGTGATTGTAACTGGTGATCTCAATTTACCAAATTTCAATTGGGAAGGTAATGCGAACGACAGGAAGCATGACCAATAAATGGCAAATAAGTTAATATGGGAAGGGCAGCTGATTCAGAAAGTGATGGAACCAACTAGAGGGAAGAATATTCTGGATGTGGTGCTGGTAATACCAGATGAGCTCTATAGAGAAACCGAAGTAATAGATGGTATTAGTGATCACGAAGCTGTTTTTTTGGTAATTAGAAAGAAATGTGAAGGAAAGGAAGATATTAAAATTAGGACTATTAGGCAGTACCATATGGCTGATAAAACAGGCATGAGGGAGTTTAAAAAAAGTAAATATGTTCGGTGGGAAACGGTAAATAAAAATGTAAACAGACTCTGGGATGGGTTTAAAGCAATTGTTGAGGAATGTGAAAATAGGTTTGTACCTTTAAAGGTGGTAAGGAATGGTAAAGATCCACTATATTATAACAGACAAGTAAAGGCACTAAGAAGGAGGTGCAGGTTGGAAAGAAATAGAGTTAGAAATGGCTGTGGAAGTAAGGAGAAATTGAAGGAACTTACTAGGAAATTGAATCTAGCAAAGAAGTCAGGGTAAGGATAATATGGTGGTAAGCATAATTGGCAGACATACAAATTTTAGTGAAAAATGGAAGAGTATGTGTAGGTACTTTAAGGCAGAAACAAATAATAATGTTATTTGCTTTACGTCCCACTAACTACATTTTAAGGTCTTCGGAGACGCCGAGGTGCCGGAATTTAGTCTCGCAGGAGTTCTTTTTACGTGCCAGTAAATCTACCGACACGGGGCTGTCGTATTTGAGCACCTTCAAATACCACCGGACTGAGCCAGGATCGAACCTGCCAAGTTGGGGTTAGAAGGCCAGCGCCTTAACCGTCTGAGCCACTCAGCCCGGCAAGGCAGGAACAGATTCCAAGAAGAACATTCCAGGAAACATTAATGAACAAGGGGAGTCTGTATGCGAGGATCTTCAAAAGGCAGAAGTATTCAGTCAGCAGTATGTACAGATTGTTCGTTACAAGGATAATGTCCAGATAGAGGAGGTGACTAATACTAAAGAAGTATTAAAATTTACCTATGATAGCAATGGCATTTACATTAAGATACAAAAGTTGAAAACTAGAAAAGCAGCTGGAATTGATAAGGTTTCCGGGGATATACTAAACAAAATGGGTTGGGATATAGCACCATATCTGAAGTACTTGTTTGATTATTGTTTTCATGAAGGAACTTTATCAAATGAATGGAGAGTTGCTATACTAGCCCGTGTATATAAAGGAGAGAGTGATAGACATAAATCTGAAAATTACAGGCCAGTCAGCTTGACATGCACTGTATGTAAGCTTTGAAAAGCATTCTTTCTGATTATATTAGACATGTTTGTGAAATTAATAACTAGTTTGATAGAAAGCAGTTTGGGTTTAGGAAAGGTTATTCCACTGAAGCCCAACTTGTAGAATTCCAGCAAGATATAGCAGATATCCTGGATTCAGGAGGTCAATTGGACTGTATCGCGATTGACCTGTCTAAGGCATCTGATAGGGTAGATCATGGGAGACTACTGGCAAAAATGAATGCAATTGGACTTGACAAAAGATTGACTGAATGGGTGGCTCTGTTTCTAGAAAGTAGAACTCAGAGAATTAGAGTAGGTGAAGCTTTATCAGCCCTGTAATAATTAAGACAGGAATTCCTCAAGGCAGTATTGTTGGAACTTTATGTTTTCTTATATATATATCAATGATATATGTAAAGAAGTGGAATCAGAGATAAGGTTTTTTGCAGATGATGTTATTCTGTACAGAGTAATAAATGTTACAAGATTGTGAGCAATTGCAAAATGACCTCGATAATGTTGTGAGATGGACAGTAGGCAATGGTATGATGATAAACGGGGATAAAAGTCAGGTTGTGAGTTTCACAAATATAAAAAAAAGTCCTCTCAGTTTTAATTACTGCGTTGATGGGGTGAAAGTTCCTTTTGGGGATCATTGTAAATACCTAGGTATTAATATAAGGAAAGATCTTCATTGGGGTAATCACATAAATATGATTGTAAATAAAGTGTACAGATCTCTGCACATGGTGATTAGTTTGCAAGCGGGCCTTTGTCCCCGACTTCGGGGCGGGTGTAATGCAGAGAACAACATCTTACAAACAATACTTTATGCCTACAGTTTTATTTTTGCATTTAAATTCTTTAGACCACAATCTACAAATATGTGGGCTAAGTGAGAATAACACAGATACGTAAATGTAATGCTGAAGACAAGTGAAGCGCGTTATTACAGCAAATAAGCTATATAGATGTTGGAGTGCGACTTCTGGTGCATTTGTATCACAAAGAAGAACACGCAATATGATAATACGGACACCATAGTGTGGAGGCTATAAACAGTTGTTGATTGCTTGAAGGTCCTGATATTCTTATACCGGATTGATCACTGGAGCCATGAGCTCAGCAGTCGAAACGCACCAACGCAGATAGATCTTTACGGCGACGGTTGGATAGGACAGGGAAGTTGCCAAGTGCAGCCTGGTGCAGTTACCTGATGTGAAAACGGGAAACCACGGAAAACCATCTTCAGGGTGTTCAGAGGTGTTCGAACCTACTATCTCCCGAATGAAAACTCCCAGCTACGAGACCCAAATCGCTCAGCCAGTGCGTTCGGCTTTACTATTATTTATTTATTTATTTATTTATTTATTTATTTATTTATTACTTAATCCGTTTACCCTCCAGGGTTGGTTTTTCCCTCGGACTCAGGGAGGGATCCCACCGCCTTCAGGCCAGTGTCCTGGAGCGTGAGGCATTGGGTCGAGGATGAAACTGGGAAGGAGGACCCGTACTTCACCCACGCGGCCTCACCAGCTATGGGGGGATGGGAAGATCGGAAGGGATAAGCAGGGAAGAGGAAGGAAGCGGCCGTGGTCTTAAGTTAGGTACCATCCCGGCATTTTCCTGGAGAAGTGGGAAATCACGGAAAACCATTCGAGGATGGCTGAGGGGGAATCAAACCCCCTCTACTCAGTTGACCTTCCGAGGTTTAGTGGATACCGTTGCAGTCCTCGTACAATGTTTCCAAATTCGTGACACGACCGGGAATCGACCCGGAGCCTTCAGGGGTGGCAGGTAATCACACTAACTACTACACACAGAGGCGGACATTATTATTATTGCAAGATGCAATACGCAGCGACAATTAAAATATATTCATCCATGAGATTATCTTATTACGATTATTTCGTATTTTATAAATTAACATTCATCATCTGTCTCCTTGGCTGAATGGCCAGCCTCGCGGCTTTCTGTTCAGACGGTTAATTCCTCTGGTTCAGTGACTGGATTTTTGTCTTTATCTCTATATAGACCTATTATTATAGCACACCACACTACCGATCACCGTAGAAGCATGAAGTAGAAATACATCCCACGACATACTGTCGACGTCAGGTAGGGCATCCGGCCGTAAAACTAAACCAAATCTACAAGTGGCTACCCCACGTAGGCTAAGTGGAAAAAGGTTAGGGAGGAAAATAAACTAGGTAATATTCATTCTTCTTTAACATTCGTTGCTAGTAATAAATTAACATATAACCTACCCTTTACAGATTTGGTCTAACTAGTGTTTCGTTAACCAGACAGTTGTTCAGCATCCTCCATCCGTGAGTCTTAGGATGACTGTTCACTGCTGGAAGAACTGCTATTTAACCTAATGATTATAGCTTCGGTTCGCCTCTGTGGTGAAGTGGTTAGTGTGATTAGCTGCCACCCCCGGAGGTCCGGGTTCTATTCCCGGCTCTGCCACGAAATTTACAAAGTGGTACGAGGGCTGGAACGAGAGGTCAATTGAGTAGAGATGGTTTCGATTCCTTTCTCAGCCAACCTGGAAATGCTTTCCCGTGGTTTCCCATTTCTACTCCGGGCAAATTCCGGGATGGTACCTGACTTAAGGCCACGGCCGCTTCCTTCCCTCTTCCTTGTCTATCCTTCCAATCTTCTCATCCCCCACAAGGACCCTGTTCAGCATAGCAGGTGAGGCCGTCTGGGCGAGGTACTGGTCATCCTCCCCAGTTGTATCCCCCGACCCAATGCCTCACGCTCTAGGACACTGCCCTTGAGGCAGTAGAGGTGGGATCCCTCGCTGAGTTCGAGGGAAAAACCAACCTTGGAGAGTAATCAGATTAAGTAAGTAAGTAAGTAAGTAAGTAAGTAAGTAGGCCTAAGTAAGTAAGTAAGTAAGTAAGATTATAGCTTCGATGACACCCTGCAATTGATTTTCTTTCCACACATGATCTTCTATTCCTTCAACGTGTCTGCTCTCTGCAGTAATTTAACCATAACCGAGCAAGTGGCCGCGCTGTCTTGGGTCACATAGCTAACAGCTTGCATTTGGGAGATGCTGGGTTCGAACACCACTGTCGACAGCCCTGAAGATGGTTTTCTGTAGTTTTCCATTTTCACACTAGGCAAATGCTGGGGCTGCACCTTAATTAAGGCCACGCGCATTCCCTTCCCACTCCTAGTCCTTTCCTATCCCATCGTCGCCATAAGAACTATCATTATCGGTGGGATGTAAAGCACTGTAAATAGTTAAGGAATTGTTTGTTTCCTGTGCTTCTGTGATATTCCAGGAATGCAGTCCTATATCTCTCAAGGCTAAGGTGCACTGTATTGTTTCCTGTTAGTTGGAGACTTGAGTTACAGTGTTAGCGTGGCCATGGTAGTGAAATGCGACGGGAAGTCGTGTGAATGCAGGGTAAGCGGTGCGAGAAGTCATCATGGCTGCCGCGCATGTGCCCATCTCAAGTCTCAAGGCCAGACAACAAACAACTGTTCCGTCCGCGGTGGCTCTTGCGAAATGAGGTGCTGTCGTGAAATTTCATAGTAGTAGACCAATTGTGCCTCAGTCACACATTCACTGCATAAGGAACAGTTTGATAAGCAATATACAGGAGCTCGCATTGTCTGTCACAATGTTGCTCGTTACTCGTGCCGTACCTACAAATTGCAGCGACTTGTTGTCAGACGCAGATAGTAGTAAAGCACCAGCATAGCTCAGTGCGTTAACGCGCTGTTTCGAACTACTGTATTTCCATGTGTGTCTTCACTCGGAAGAAAGTTCATTATCCCACGTTGGTCGTCTTGAAAATGGTATTTCATGGTTTCCCATTTTGAAGGAGACTAATTTCCTGACTTTCGGAATTAAGAATTACTCTTCTTCTCCTTAATCGGTTTACCCTCCAGGGATCCCACCTCTACCGCCTTAAGTGAAAGTAAAATTGAAACAAGAAAACGAACAATAACAACCACCAGCATTCAATGAGAACTTTGCAGACTTGAGATGTGGCGAGTCACTGACATGCTCGTTCCGTCTGTTCCACATTTCCGTTTATTGTTATAACGACAGTTTCCTATTGGCATCTATTTTATCACTAATTGTTTCCCCTCTTCTCGCACTGCTGATAGTGGGAGAGGAGGTGTGAAAGGCTCTTGACCTTGTAATGAGACCAGTATTATGTAACGAGTAGCTGGTGGCTGGTCTCGATACAGTTTCAACTTTTTGTTGCTCTCAGCAATGTACAGTCCTTGATGTCCATCTGTAGTGGTCTTGTCGGCAGTTGCGGCGATTGGGAATTAGAAGTGGGGTGGGGCGGGCATAAAAAATGTCCGCGGGTCCAAGGGATATCGCGTGGGAGGGGCATAGGGGGAGTAGACATCAAAATTGAAAGAAATTGCTATGAAATGGTAAGTTTGCGATCCTCTTCTTTTTCTTCTTAATCTGTTTATCCTCCAGGGTCGATTTTTCCCTCGGACTCAGCGAGGGATCCCACCTCTACCGCCTCAAGAGCAGTGTCCTGGAGCGAGAGACATTGGGTCGAGGGGTACAACTGGGGAGGTTGACCAATACCTCGTCCAGGCGGCCTCACCTGCTATGCTGAACAAGGGCCTTGTGGGGAATGGGAAGACTGGAAGGAATAGACAAGGAAGAGGGAAGGTAGCGACCATGGCCTTAAGTTAGGTACCATCCCGGCATTTGCCTGGAGGAGAAGTGGGAAACCACAGAAAACCACTTCCAGGATGGCTGAGGTGTGAATCGAAACCACTTCTACTTAGTTGACCTCTATAATCTAGATAATAATAATAATAATAATAATAATAATAATAATAATAATGTACCTTGTTGGTATCAACCCAAAAGAAATCTTTAATAAAAATATGTTTCGAGCTAAAATTGATAAATTCAAGGGGTTCCAGGAAAAGCACAATGAAAAGTCCATGAACATGTAGTCATAGGAGAGGAGGAGGAACCAAAGCGAAATGATGAAGTTCTGGGAGAAGGAAAAAGGACTAACCAGCAAGTCAGTTGTTTACCGTGGGGTCCGAAGTAGGCCAAAATCGACGAAAGAAGAAGAATGTAGGCCTACCTTGTTTAGTGACCATTGTAACTGCTAACGGTCTCAGCGGTCAATTCTAAATATCATAATTTTATACCACAGGAGTTTATTACATCTCGGAAGCGAATGTCACAGAGTTGCCTCATCTGCATTTGAACGCCCTTAAATATCACCGTTCCGAAAACCGTAAAAGAACTTAATGGGAAGTAAAAAACCAATAACATTATAAATGTCACCGACCTTTGTCAGTATCGAACTCATTATCTTGGGAACAAAAGATCATTGACTAAACTAGTGTGCCATTGAGTTCGGCTACGGTCAAAATATTTAGACTATTACGTAGCCTACTGTATGCCATTTAAATAAATCACTGTAGTTCCGTACAGAGGAGGCAGCGCGAGCAATCGTCTTGCTGAAAAGAGACCTGATAATTTATGTGGTCATGGCTGATGGCCATTTCAATGAGAAAGTAACTCTTTTTTTTTTTTTTACGGTGGGGGTTGTGAGGTGTCTCAGCTAATAACGGGGAACTGTAATGCATGCATTGCTGTGCGCCACTACAGCAGCCAGGCCAATGTATTAATAATTCAAATGGACGGAACAGACTGCACGCTACAACCCACTGCTATTCAAATGATTCGAAGCGGACCGAATTCCGAGCATCAACACTGCATATGAAATTGGAGCGGCCTTCTCCAAACTCGGCGTCACTCCTCACCTATTTGCTCAGAAATAGCGAGATTTGTCAGATTTACGACAGTATCGCGATCTCACATGGAATTAGTATAGCTGTTTACAATGAAAATATTTCTTTCTTTCTTTCTTTCTTAATCTGTTTACCTTCTAGGGTTGGTTTTTCCCTCGGACTCAGCGAGGGATCCCACTTCTACCACCTCAAGGGCAGTATCCTGGAGCTTCAGACTCTGGGTCGGGGGATACAACTGGGGAGGATGACCAGTACCTCGCCCAGGCGGTTCCACCTGCTATGCTGAACAGGGGCCTTGCAGAGGGATGGGAATATTGTAAGGGATAGACAAGGAAGAGGGAAAGAAGCGGCCGTGGCCTTAAGTTAGGTACCATCCCGGCATTTGCCTAGAGGAGAAGTGGGAAACCACGGAAAACCACTTCCAGGATGGCTGAGGTGGGAATCGAACCCACCTCTACTCAGTTGACCTCCCGAGGCTGAGTGGACCCCGTTCCAGCCCTCGTACCACTTTTCAAATTTCGCGGCAGAGCCGGGAATCGAACCCAGGCCTCCGGGGGTGGCAGCTAATCACACTAACCACTACACCACAAAGGCGGATAACATGTAATTTGTGAAGGAAAATGTGAGGAAAAGTTCCTCCTTTCTTGTGCTCAAATATCGAAGGCAGTATTTAAAGCCATAACAAATGGTAAAGAAATTTTATTATGGGTTTGTCGCGACTACAAGGAAAATAGCTCTGTTATAACATCCCTGTTTGTTCCAATATAGGAACAGTTCTTAATTGACATCTTAAAAACCTTAGACTTCCAGTCGTCAAAATACGACGAAATTTTGGAAGAAAATAGACAGTTACGTTCGAGTATCGAGAAGCTAACTAAAGAAGTGCAAGTGACAAAAGCCGACGAGAATTTAAAATTTGAAAATATTACATATGTAACAAAATAAACTTAGAGGAATACTCGAAGAACTGTAACATCGAAATAAAGGGAGTTCCTATGACTGACGAAGAAAATGTGTACCAAATTATAGAAAATACCGCTCTTTCACTTGGAGAGCAAATCAAAGCTGACGGGGACATTGAATACTGCCATTGAATAGGAAAGAAAAACCCCAAGGGCACACCACTACTACAATAATAGCCAAATTCTATTCCAGACAAAAGGAGAGAATTTTGGAGAAAAAGAAACAGAAGAAAATAACTGCAAAGGACATACATTACAGTTCACCGGGCGAGCTGGTCGTGCTGTCAGGGGAGCGCGGCTGTGAGCTTGCACCCGGGAGATAGTGGGTTTGAATCCCACTGTCGGCAGCCCGGAAGATGATTTTCCGTGGTTTCCCATTTCCATACCAGGCAAATTAAGGCCACGGCCGCTTCCTTCCACCTCCTAAGCCTTTCCTATCCCATCGTCGCCATAAGACCTATCCGTGTCGGTGCAACGTAAAGCAACTAATATTACAGTTCAGACTCTCCCATTTTCATAAATGAACATTTGATAATAGATAACCAAACTTTCCTCTGGTTAGCCTGTAGTGCTAAAACACTCTACGGTACAAGTATGCCTGGACCAAGAATGGTACAGTATTTATGAGGAAAGTTGATATCAGCCCAGTCATAAATATCAAGCCAAGTGCAGATCTTCCAGAAGGATACACTAAGCCCAGGCCATAAGAACCTGAGCCAACCTGGAGTAGTAGTAGAGAAAGTACCACTGTTGTGCTAAGATAACAAATAATCACCCCATTTCATCACGATCAGATAACAACTGGAGCAACACAACCAGACAACTAGAGAATCAACCTACACCACATCATGAATTTTGTAAACTCATATACAGACAGCTTACAAACTCAGGTGGTAGACTGTGTTGATGTCCTTAACAACAAAGCCAAAAATAGAGATATGAATATCATACATCTCAACATAGGTGGAATTAAGACCAATTTTTATAAGCTACTCTACCTGTTAGTTGAGATTAGATTCTCAACAGACGCTATCATTCTCTCAGAAATACAGTCGATATACGATATAGCTTTTAGAATACCAAATTTTAGTGAATATTCCTTTTACTCCTGTTAATTCAATTCATGATAGTCTTAAAATCTACACCCATTGAAACATTTATCACATATTTGTTATCCACAAAAGCAAGGATCATAAATATCAAGTAAAATGATCCATACTCAATTTTAGCAATCAACAGATCCCCATTGCAGACAGTAGAACCTTCATTTCGGTTGACAACGCAAACTCCCCACCTAACCATGCAATAATAGTCGGGAATATAAACACAGGCATCTTATTGTCACCTGGATCGGAATATAGTATATCTAGTAAAGACTACACTAATATGCCGAGCAAGTGGCCGCGCAGCTGTGAACTTGTATTCGGGAGATAGCGAGTTCGAACATCACTGTCGGCAACTCTGAAGATGGTTTCATGTAGTTTCCCATTTTCACACCAGGCAAATGCTGGGGTTGTTCCTTAATTAGGGCCACAACGACTTCCTTCCCACTCCTAGCCCTTTCCTAAACCATCGCCATCATAAGATCTACCTGTGTTGGTGCGACCTAAAGCAAATTGTTAAAAAACTCAACTACACTAATAAATGAATGAAACATATATTTCAGCCAATGCCATTATGAGTAAAGATTTACACACAATATTACAATTCCAATATAACGGAGAAAAACCTACCTATATAAATAAAATTGTAGGGGGTCCGCTGTCTGTAATTTTGTTTGTTATGTCAATTTTCAGATATTTATCCGTTTTAGGTCCACTCAAGACCGTATCAGTGGTTTTTAGCTTTCGTGTCTGTTTGTCCGTCTGTTCTACCATATTTAAAGTATACTCATCCAGGAGCAGGTTTGGATATGAATATGATTTGAAAATCACTGAATAGACTGGGGGTTTATAGGAAAATCGGAACAGGAACGTAGCCTATTATTTCACATTGTAAGATGATTTTGGCATATGCTATAATTTTTACTGTATTCCTCTTCTACTGTTTTCTGATTTAATTTCTTGCCTCTGCCATGCCTTTTTAGGCATAAGTAATAATACCATAAGTCATCTTCTTATCTGGTTACCTGATAATCCCTGCACATAATTTATCCTCTGCTAGCACTTTCTTAAATCCGTAATTCATATCATCACCATTTAGTGAAGGACACTTCATTCTTCCAATACATCCTTGTCCTTTCCGGCTGTTCTCAGTTATTAACCCATTTTTAATTAATGTCGACTTTCTTAACTGTATTATTTTCTTTAATTTCTCCGTATGTATGCGAGTGCTAATCCCGAAACCTGGACACACTTTCCTCTGAGAAAAAATTCCAAGCTGATCAAATGTGTAACATTTTGGCCCAGAAAAGTACTGAAATATAAAGGCAATTTGTAATGACTGTGCAGATCTTCGTTGCGGGGTGATTGGTGGCTGAACGGTAAGTCTTATCACAAAATATATAGCACAATCGTCGCTCAATTTTTAGAGTTCTACAACTTTGGTCGTATGACCTTATACGCTGCATTACTCCATAATAATCAAATCTCTCCAATGTCATTAGGAAAGGTGGCCTAATAAAAACTCCCGATCTCGATTGAGAATTGCAGTGTGTAAGTGAACCTGCCGTTATAGTAGAAACTCCCAAAGTCGATTGTGAATGGCAGTATGAAACGTGGTCTGCCATTGTCACCAGAGTGCTCAATGCGCACCTTATGTCGGAAACAACGTCTGGGGTCCTCCCCGTGGTGTTTCCGGGATAGCTCTAAGAGACATGCAATTTAATATAATATTACTCACTGAGTGTACATTTATTTACGTAGAAATCCGTATACAAGGTAGAATACCGTAGCGAAGCACGGTTACGTATGTTAGTACAATATTAAATTACACAATCTAACACTCGTCAGAACAGAATATTTTCCAGTGTTCACACCAAAGTTTGCAGTACATTGTGTGGTATCGTTCACAAAGATTTCTACAACGAACACATACACAGTTAAGACCTGGCTCACGGAACCGTTCTTTTTTTTTGCTAGGGGATTTACGTCGCACCGACACAGATAGGTCTTATGGCGACGATGGGATAGGAAAGGCCTAGGAGTAGGAAGGAAGCGGCCGTGGCCTTAATTAAGGTACAGCCCCAGCATTTGCCTGGTGTGAAAATGGGAAACCACGGAAAACCATCTTCAGGGCTGCCGATAGTGGGATTCGAACCTACTATCTCCCGGATGCAAGCTCACAGACGCGCGCCTCTACGCGCACGGCCAATTCGCCCGGTAGGGAACCGTTTTGTTTCACAGAGTTTATAATTAAAACCATGGACGGCTAACCTAGTAATTATATGTCGTAAGTCGTACGCTAATCCTCTTTACCTGGAGTGGACTGTAGAGGCTTTTGGAGACGATGTTCCTCTATGTAAAACAGTTCCCTTGTCAGTTCGGAAACCATTCGTGCAACAGTGTGATCTGAAGCACACAAAACCTTCTTTAAGAAAATCGCTTTCACTTTTTCTAATAGCGTGAAGTGGTTTTTCTTTAGATATGGCCAGACGATCTCCAGGCCGTATGCTACAACGGGTGTTACTTCAGCTGAAACAATTTCAGAGCTGTCTTTAGGAAGAGTCTGTTTGGGTGCCGGGAGTCATTCATTGCCTTGATTTCCGCATTTACTCGATCTCTAATGTGCAGTGTATAATCCTTGCCACTAATCTGTAATGTAACGCCCAGGTACTTGAAGATGTTTACACTCCTCAGGGGTCCGTTCCTTGCGCTGAAAACTGTTGACCTTCCACCCTTCCCAAACGCAACCGAGACTATCTTTTTTCCTTCTACGAAGCTCATTCTTTTTCATCATTGTCATCAACAGGTCGAAAGCTGCTTGCAGCTCTTAATCAGATCTCGAAGCCAAAACCGTATCATTTTCATACATGTGTAAAATGACTTGTTCTGGAAGAATTTCTACAACATCCCTAGTCGCAATGATAAACAGCAACGGGCTCAGAGGATCACCCAGTAAGACGCCAGTCGTTTGTTCTATAGGGTCAGATGTCGTCATGTAACAGTTATTTCCTATCAATTGTCCTAATTTCTGTAACAGGATCTTCCTGTTAATTGTGTCGAACGCTTTGGAAAAATCTATGAGAATAGCAGTCCTAAGGGGAAATTTACAAAGACTACACTAACGTAATGAGCAAAACTGGATTCCTTCCATAAGTAAATATCCCCACAACGGTAACAAGTCTCTACAAAACATGTATAGATCACATTTATGTTAAATCCACTAAGCTAACATTCTCTGCAGTAGTAATGAGAACTTGCATCAGTGACCGCGATCCAGTATTTCTCTTTGGCTATGGGACAATGAATGGGGAACCAATATTGAATGACACGCTAGTGTCCACCATCCAATATGTAAATAAGAAAACATTAAATATGAACAGTGGATTACGGTAATGCAGGAAACAGGTGTGAATATAACCACGGACAAATTTATCGAATCATAACAAAGTATATTGAAGAAAACACTATCGTCAAACAAATCAGCAGTCGATTTAAATTTAAGGAACTCACTCGTTGGATAACCAGAGGCATCCTCACGTCCATACGCGTAAGAGTCAAATTACATGAGCGCCTCGTAAAGCAGCGAACAGTTCATAATCTAACTCCTGACTCAGAATTAAACAGTAGATACAAAGAATGTAGGAATTGGACCAGGAGACTAGTTAAGGCAGCAAAGGAAACATATTTTTCCAGTAAGATTTCTTAATTTGTCTCAAACCCCAGTGATACGTGGAAAATTATTAATGAAATAGTATGTAGATATACATTTCTGTACCAAATATTAATGTAATAAAAAAAGATAACTCATTTTTGACCGAACCAGTTCCCATTGCAGATGCATTTGTAGATTATTTTACAGAAAATGGATCAAAATTAGCGCAGTCCATAGAAACCAAAAGCGTTCATTTAACAACAAATGAACTGAAAGACAGTACAATCACCCGCAACAATAAATCATTGTTTTTACAACCAGTATCGGAAAATGAAATAAAATAATAACCAATATAGGAATGAAATAAGCATATGGACCGTACAAAATATATGCCAGGACAATAAAGAAATAGGACCATTTGTATTTAAACCACTAGCACATATCTTCAACCTGTCACTGTTGACTAGAACATTCCCAGATAGCATCAAAATCGCAACAGTTTCACCCATACACAAATCCTGATTCAAAGACAACATGGAAAATTTTAGACCACAATCTGTAACTTCACACTAATCAAAACTATTAGAGAAATGCATAAATGTCAGGATCATAAACTTTCTAGACGAACAATACCGAGCTGGATAGCTGCAGTCGCTTAAGTGCGGCCAGTATCCAGTATTCGGGAGATAGTGGGTTCGAACCCAACTGTCGGCAGCCCTGAAGATGGTTTTCCGTGGTTTCCCACTTTCACACCAGGCGAATGCTGGGGCTGTTCCTTAATTAAGGCCATGGCTACTTCCTTCCCACTCCTAGCCCCTTCCTGTCCCTTCGTCGCCATAAGACCTATCTGAGTCGGTGCGACGTAAAGTAACTTGTAAAAAAGAGGAACATAAAATATTATCTCCAAACCAATATGGATTTAGAACAGGAATAGGAACAGAAGATGCCATTTATGCTCCAACACATCATTTGTATAAATCACTAGATAATGGAAAGCGGACAATGGCAATATTTCTAGACCTAAAGAAAGCTTTCACATAATTAATCATAAGGTATAGTTACAGAAATTAGATACGGTCGGCATTCGAACGATTCCTAACAATATCATAACCAGTTTTATACAGATCATAGCGCAGATAGTTAAATTACAGGATAAAATAAGTAAAACAAGAATTCTTGATACTGGAGTACCACAGGGAACAACACTTGGGCCACTGTTAGTCCTGTTATACATACGCGAACTTTAAGATTTACTGATAGATGGGAACATTTTCTCATATGCTGATGACGCAGTAAAAGTAAAAGAGAGTCTTGGGAACATACTTTTAACAAGTATAGCAGTGATAGTCCGCCTCTGTGGTGTAGTGGTTAGTGTGATTAGCTGCCACCCCCAGAGGTCTGGGTTCGATTCCCGGCTCTGCCACGAAATTTGAAAAGTGGTACGAGGGCTGGAACGGGGCCCACTCAGCCTCGGGAGGTCAACTGAGTAGAGGTGGGTTCGATTCCCACCTCAGCCATCCTGGAAGTGGTTTTACGTGGCTTCCCACTTCTCCTCCAGGCAAATGCCGGGATGGTACCTAACTTAAGGCCATGGCTGCTTCCTTCCCTCTTCCTTGCCTGTCCCATCCACTCTACCCATCCCTCCACAAGGCCCCTGTTGAGCAAAGCAGGTGCGGCCGCCTGGGCGAGGTACTGGTCATTCTCCTCAGTTGTATCCGCCGACCCAAAGTCTGAAGCTCCAGAACACTGCCCTTGAGGCGGTAGAGGTGGGATCCCTTGCTGAGTCCGAGGGAAAAACCGACCCTGGAGGGTAAACAGATTAAGAGAGAGAGAGACAGCACTGATAACAATAAATAAATTGTTGAATGGTAACTTCCTTACTTTATGCAAATAAGATTCATTGCCTTTCCACACAATAAAACATTGCAACCTCCAGACCATTTACAAAAGAAAATCCATGTGAATAATGTGGTACAGAGAACGACCCATATTAAACACTTTGGTATACCGATCGACAGCCATCTGAAATGGAACTATCACACTTCCCATATAGAGAGACGACTACAAACTCTACCATATAATTATATCTTCTATCGGCTTAGACGAATTGTGTCTCTGAAGATATTGCAAAATGTTCATTATGCACTTGTCAATTCCGTATTATAGTATGGAATTATAGGATCGGTTGGGGCACTGGCTAAGTATACCGAGTGGTACAGCTGCCCCTACTCACTCCGTTTTATGCAACCCGCAGATTATAGCCTAACCTAAAAACATTGACCTTGGCTACTCACAGTGTTGTCTGGTCTTACTACGCTTTCTTTAATTCGTTTATTCATGTCAACGAAATCAGCATTAACGATAAATTACCGCATGATTGTAAACTTTCATGAAAATTCTATATCACAGAAAGTTCATGTACAGAGAATATGATGATTGAATGACTAGAAGTAGTGTTGATATAAGGCTGATAGCCGAGTGTGCTGGAAGTTAGAGGAGGAAAGTGGTGCTCCTTAGTCGGAGATTCGAGTCTTAGGTCTATATAGGACGATTTTTTATTTCGTTGTTAAATGTTCGTGTGAGTCTCGTTGTTTAAGGCAAATCTAAATTATGATCAGTTCTCACGTTGCAGGTACTCTGTTATATTCACTTCTCAGTAGCACTTAAAAGAGCTATTTGCAGTAAAATAAGCTGTTAGCGGCAGAGGTACAATGGGCTTGTGCATGGCCATTCGATTAATGAAGGGAATGTTTAAAATGACCACCTCCTTCGTTAATGCAAATCTGAGTAGGTAGAGGTGAGTAATTGTTGCTTGCTGCAGCGTCTTTTTTTTCTTTCTTTCTTAATCTGCTTACCCTCCAGGGTTGGTTTTTCCCTCGGACTCAGCTAGGGATCCTACCTCTACCTCCACAAGGGCAGTGTTCTGGAGCTTCAGACTCTGGGTCGCGGGATACAACTGGGGAGGATGACCAGTACCTCGCCCAGGCGGCCTCATCTGCTATGCTGAACAGGAGCCTTGTCGGAGGATGGGAAGATTGGAAGGGATAGACAAGGAAGAGGGAAGGATGCGGCCGTGGCCTTAAGTTAGGTACCATCCCGGCATTTGCCTGGAGGAGAAGTGGGAAACCACGGAAAACCACTTCCAGGATGGATGAGGTGGGAATCGAACCCACCTCTACTCAGATGACCTCCCGAGGCTGAGTGGACCCCGTTCCAACCCTCGTACCACTTTTCAAATTTCGTAGCAAAGCCGGAAATCGAACCCGGACCTCCGGGGGTGGCAACTAATCACACTAACCACTACACCACAGAGGCGGACTTTGCTGCAGCGTATGTGATGGAACCTGCCTGCACTTTGCTGCAAATATTTCTATGTGCTGTTTCATGTGCCTTATGTATGAAGTCCGGTCGTTCTTCGAACCGAACGTGCGCGGTTGTTTCGTTGAATGGGTGTGTCATAATGCTGACAAAAAGTGCAGTGCGCTTCATTCGTTGTAGCAGTTTGCCATATAAAAGTCTTCTTCTTCTTCTTCTTCTTCTTCTTCTTCTTCTTCTTCTGTTTTCCCTCCAGGGTCGGTTTTTTCCTCGGACTCAGTGAGGGCAGTGTCATGGAGCTTCAGACTCTGGTTCGGGGATATAACTGGGGAGGATGACCAGTACCTCGCCTAGGCGGCCTTACCTGCTATGCTGAACAGGGGCCTTGTGGAGGGATGGGAAGATTGGATGGGACAGGCAGGGAAGACGGAAGGAAGCGGCCGTGACCTTAAGTTAGGTACCATCCCCGCATTTGCCTGGAGGAGAAGTGGAAAACCACGGAAAACCACTTCCAGGATGGCTGAGGTGGGAATCGAACCCACCTCTACTCAGATGACCTCCCGAGGCTGAGTGGACCCCGTTCCAACCCTCGTACCAAATTTCGTAGCAAAGCCGGAAATCGAACCCGGACCTCCGGGGGTGGCAACTAATCACACTAACCACTACACCACAGAGGCGGACTTTGCTGCAGCGTATGTGATGGAACCTGCCTGCACTTTGCTGCAAATATTTCTATGTGCTGTTTCATGTGCCTTATGTATGAAGTCCGGTCGTTCTTCGAACCGAACGTGCGCGGTTGTTTCGTTGAATGGGTGTGTCATAATGCTGACAAAAAGTGCAGTGCGCTTCATTCGTTGTAGCCGTTTGCCATATAAAAGTCTTCTTCTTCTTCTTCTTCTGTTTTCCCTCCAGGGTCGGTTTTTTCCTCGGACTCAGTGAGGGCAGTGTCATGGAGCTTCAGACTCTGGTTCGGGGATATAACTGGGGAGGATGACCAGTACCTCGCCTAGGCGGCCTTACCTGCTATGCTGAGCAGGGGCCTTGTGGAGGGATGGGAAGATTGGATGGGACAGGCAGGGAAGACGGAAGGAAGCGGCCGTGACCTTAAGTTAGGTACCATCCCCGCATTTGCCTGGAGGAGAAGTGGAAAACCACGGAAAACCACTTCCAGGATGGATGAGGTGGGAATCGAACCCACCTCTACTCAGTTGACCTGCCGAGACTGAGTAGACCCCGTTCCAGCCCTCGTACCGCTTTTCATATTTCATGGCAGAGCCGGAAATCGAATCCGGGCCTCCGGGAGTAGCAGCCAATCACACTAACCACTACTCCACAGAGGTGAACATGTAGGCTACCTATTACTTGCTTAAATGAGTCCAGCAATATGTTTCAGGTGGTATTCACAATGAATTTGTCCGTAGTCGGTGCTTACGTGGCGATAATTATGATATCTGTTTATTATACCTTCCTTAGAAGAATATTTGACACTTCAGTAAAGCCAAGTCTTCGTAAAGGATGCCTAGAAGAGTACGAAATTAAAATAAAGGCATGACTCAATACGTTTTCGAACCCTCACTACTTTCTGCCGCTTATCCACGTACGTCTTAAGCGCCTAATTCCGCGTAGTTACTTCCTGCTGGAACGTCTTGTTCTTACAACTCTGTATTCACGACGAGAGCGAAAGTTCTCGCTTCGTAAAGTTACTGAAGTGTTACAACCTTATTGTCCAGTTTTATGACTTTATTGAACGCTGTCACGGTAGTAGTTACATGGCGTAAGCTATCTCATCTGCTGTACAACATTTTTTGCGCCATAGATTATAAAATAAGGCCACGGCCGCTTCCTTCCCTCTTCCTTGTCTATTCCTTCCGGTCTTCCCATCCCCCCGCAAGGCTCCTGTTCAGCATAGCAGGTGAGGCCGCCTGGGCGAGGCACTGGTCATCCTCCCCAGTTGTATCCCCGACCCAGAGTCTGAAGCTCCAGGACACTGCCCTTGAGGCGGTAGAGGTGGGATCCCTCGCTAAGTCCCAGGGTAAAGTCAACCCTGGAGGGTAAACAGATTAAGAAAGAAAGAAAGAAAGAAAGAAAGAAAGAAAGAAAGAAAGAAAGAAAGAAAGAAAGAAATACTGTGAAAAACGCGTTTCTATCAATTTCGATGTGATGAGACTATACCAAATGGCGGTGAATTGATATGTGTAATTGGTCCTAACCTTATCACGTTTTGTATGATACCGTGACCACCCTTTTCTGTCAAAAGAAAATGTCCTTTGAACCAAATCAGGTGCGCATTTCTCTACCGAAAGCTAAACGAGTGGCTATGGTTTGTACAGTACAGTAACATTTCGTAAAAAAAAAAAAAAAAAAAAAAAAAAAAAAGGCAATTATGGTAGTGTTTTTGAGATGGGCGTCACTTACTGCCTCTCGTACCGTTTTTGCATTGTGTGGGGAAGTCTATATCGCATTAACTATACATAAAACTGCCGTAAGATGTTGCGCAAGATAGGACTAAGAGACATTTAATTCCTATCTGCTTGCATATGTTTGGGAAAAATAGGGGCAGCTGAACTACTCGGTACAATCCTTCTATCCATTACCCACAAGCAGATACTAATGCCATGTAATGGGAAATATTTTTTTGCTCTTATAACATTTTCAACATTTAGCTCAGGTTTTAAACATAAGACAGTTATGCGAAAAAGTTGTAGTAACACACATCGTAAAGAACTACCACAGATTCCAAGACCAGAAACGTACTTACGATGGCACTACACTACAACTAAGATCTGCATTACCAATCACATCTCGAAATAGGGGAGAACGGGGCAAGTTGATTAAAATAAGCTTCTTTTCAACATAGTTACATGGCGTAAGCTATCTCATCTGCTGTACAGCATTTGTGCGCCACAGATTATAAAATAAGTCCAGAAGATTACGTGTTTTACGCATGTGTTGACATGTGTGTTACTGCTTACCTTTTTATGCAACAATTCTGCAATGTTCAAAGTTCTAGTTTTAATAGCTTTTTCATAAAGTAATAAAGTTTAA